>NW_022262677.1:142500-162500 GCF_002021735.2 Oncorhynchus kisutch | reverse complement strand
TTTCAGTTTGTTCCTGTGGGAACGTGCTTTCAGTTTGTTCCTGTGGGAACGTGCTTTCAGTTTGTTCCTGTGGGAACGTGCTTTCAGTTTGTTCCTGTGGGAACGTGCTTTCAGTTTGTTCCTGTGGGAACGTGCTTTCAGTTTGTCCCTGTGGGAACGTGCTTTCAGTTTGTTTGTCCCTGTGGGAACGTGCTTTCAGTTTGTTTGTCCCTGTGGGAACGTGCTTTCAGTTTGTTTGTTCCTGTGGGAACGTGCTTTCAGTTTGTTTGTTCCTGTGGGAACGTGCTTTCAGTTTGTTTGTTCCTGTGGGAACGTGCTTTCAGTTTGTTTGTTCCTGTGGGAACGTGCTTTCAGTTTGTTTGTTCCTGTGGGAACGTGCTTTCAGTTTGTTTGTTCCTGTGGGAACGTGCTTTCAGTTTGTTTGTTCCTGTGGGAACGTGCTTTCAGTTTGTTTGTTCCTGTGGGAACGTGCTTTCAGTTTGTTTGTTCCTGTGGGAACGTGCTTTCAGTTTGTTTGTTCCTGTGGGAACGTGCTTTCAGTTTGTTTGTTCCTGTGGGAACGTGCTTTCAGTTTGTTTGTTCCTGTGGGAACGTGCTTTCAGTTTGTTTGTTCCTGTGGGAACGTGCTTTCAGTTTGTTTGTTCCTGTGGGAACGTGCTTTCAGTTTGTTTGTTCCTGTGGGAACGTGCTTTCAGTTTGTTTGTTCCTGTGGGAACGTGCTTTCAGTTTGTTTGTTCCTGTGGGAACGTGCTTTCAGTTTGTTTGTTCCTGTGGGAACGTGCTTTCAGTTGGTTTGTTCCTGTGGGAACGTGCTTTCAGTTTGTTCTTTCATAACCCTTTGTGGTGGTCGGCCTTAGTTTGGAGAGAGATCTTCCTTTCTCTGTCCATCTCTGTGCCGAAGGGGCTGCTACTCTGCTCTCCGCTGCACTCGGACTGGACTAAAAGGCTCCTTCCTTCACTTAAGAACTGCCATCCCGTCCCGGCTCCAGAGAATTCTATTATCAGTCTATTCGGGTCCCATCCCTGCCCCAGAGCCTCCTAGCATTTGTATTCATTATGGATCCCCATTAGTTCCTGCCAAGGCAGCAGCTACTCTTCCTGGGGTCCAATTTATACCATTTTAAAGACATTACAATACATTCACAGATTTCACAACACACTGTGTGTCCTCAGGCCCCCACTCTACAACTACCACATATCTACAACACACTGTGTGTCCTCAGGCCCCTACTCTACAACTACCACATATCTACAACACACTGTGTGTCCTCAGGCCCCTACTCTACAACTACCACATATCTACAACACACTGTGTGTCCTCAGGCCCCCACTCTACAGCCACCACATATCTACAACACACTGTGTGTCCTCAGGCCCCTACTCTACCACTAACACATATCTACAACACACTGTGTGTCCTCAGGCCCCTACTCTACAACTACCACATATCTACAACACACTGTGTGTCCTCAGGCCCCCACTCTACAGCCACCACATATCTACAACACACTGTGTGTCCTCAGGCCCCTACTCTACAACTACCACATATCTACAACACACTGTGTGTCCTCAGGCCCCTACTCTACAACTACCACATATCTACAACACACTGTGTGTCCTCAGGCCCCTACTCTACAACTACCACATATCTACAACACACTGTGTGTCCTCAGGCCCCTACTCTACAACTACCACATATCTACAACACACTGTGTGTCCTCAGGCCCCCACTCTACAGCCACCACATATCTACAACAGACTGTGTGTCCTCAGGCCCCTACTCTACAACTACCACATATCTACAACACACTGTGTGTCCTCAGGCCCCCACTCTACAACTACCACATATCTACAACACACTGTGTGTCCTCAGGCCCCCACTCTACAGCCACCACATATCTACAACACACTGTGTGTCCTCAGGCCCCTACTCTACCACTAACACATATCTACAACACACTGTGTGTCCTCAGGCCCCTACTCTACAGCCACCACATATCTACAACACACTGTGTGTCCTCAGGCCCCTACTCTACAACTACCACATATCTACAACACACTGTGTGTCCTCAGGCCCCTACTCTACAGCCACCACATATCTACAACACACTGTGTGTCCTCAGGCCCCTACTCTACAGCCACCACATATCTACAGTACTAAATTTATGTGTGTGTGTGTGTGTGTGTGTGTGTGTGTGTGTGTGTGTGTGTGTGTGTGTGTGTGTGTGTGTGTGTGTGTGTGTGTGTGTGTGTGTTGCTTCACAGTCCCTGCTGTTCCATAAGGTGTATTTTTATCTGTTTTTTTCTATCTAATTCTACTGCTTGTGTCAGTCACCTGATGTGGAATAGAGTTCCATGTAGTCATGGCTCTATGTAGTACTGTGGAATAGAGTTCCATGTAGTCATGGCTCTATGTAGTACTGTGGAATAGAGTTCCATGTAGTCATGGCTCTATGTAGTACTGTGGAATAGAGTTCCATGTAGTCATGGCTCTATGTAGTACTGTGGAATAGAGTTCCATGTAGTCATGGCTACATGTAGTACTGTGGAATAGAGTTCCATGTAGTCATGGCTCTATGTAGTACTGTGGAATAGAGTTCCATGTAGTCATGGCTCTATGTAGTACTGTGGAATAGAGTTCCATGTAGTCATGGCTCTATGTAGTACTGTGGAATAGAGTTCCATGTAGTCATGGCTCTATGTAGTACTGTGGAATAGAGTTCCATGTAGTCATGGCTCTATGTAGTACTGTGGAATAGAGTTCCATGTAGTCATGGCTCTATGTAGTACTGTGGAATAGAGTTCCATGTAGTCATGGCTCTATGTAGTACTGTGGAATAGAGTTCCATGTAGTCATGGCTCTATGTAGTACTGTGGAATAGAGTTCCATGTAGTCATGGCTCTATGTAGTACTGTGGAATAGAGTTCCATGTAGTCATGGCTCTATGTAGTACTGTGGAATAGAGTTCCATGTAGTCATGGCTCTATGTAGTACTGTGGAATAGAGTTCCATGTAGTCATGGCTCTATGTAGTACTGTGGAATAGAGTTCCATGTAGTCATGGCTCTATGTAGTACTGTGGAATAGAGTTCCATGTAGTCATGGCTCTATGTAGTACTGTGGAATAGAGTTCCATGTAGTCATGGCTCTATGTAGTACTGTGGAATAGAGTTCCATGTAGTCATGGCTCTATGTAGTACTGTGGAATAGAGTTCCATGTAGTCATGGCTCTATGTAGTACTGTGGAATAGAGTTCCATGTAGTCATGGCTCTATGTAGTACTGTGGAATAGAGTTCCATGTAGTCATGGCTCTATGTAGTACTGTGGAATAGAGTTCCATGTAGTCATGGCTCTATGTAGTACTGTGGAATAGAGTTCCATGTAGTCATGGCTACATGTAGTACTGTGGAATAGAGTTCCATGTAGTCATGGCTACATGTAGTACTGTGGAATAGAGTTCCATGTAGTCATGGCTACATGTAGTACTGTGGAATAGAGTTCCATGTAGTCATGGCTACATGTAGTACTGTGGAATAGAGTTCCATGTAGTCATGGCTCTATGTAGTACTGTGGAATAGAGTTCCATGTAGTCATGGCTACATGTAGTACTGTGGAATAGAGTTCCATGTAGTCATGGCTACATGTAGTACTGTGGAATAGAGTTCCATGTAGTCATGGCTACATGTAGTACTGTGGAATAGAGTTCCATGTAGTCATGGCTACATGTAGTACTGTGGAATAGAGTTCCATGTAGTCATGGCTCTATGTAGTACTGTGGAATAGAGTTCCATGTAGTCATGGCTCTATGTAGTACTGTGGAATAGAGTTCCATGTAGTCATGGCTCTATGTAGTACTGTGGAATAGAGTTCCATGTAGTCATGGCTCTATGTAGTACTGTGGAATAGAGTTCCATGTAGTCATGGCTCTATGTAGTACTGTGGAATAGAGTTCCATGTAGTCATGGCTCTATGTAGTACTGTGCACCTCACATAGTCTGGACTTGAGGACTGTGAAGAGACCTCTGGTGGCATGTCTTGTGGGGTATGCATGGGTGTCCTAGCTGTGTGCCAGTAGTTTAGACAGACAGCTCGGTGCATTCAACATAAATACAAGTAGTGATGAAGTCCATCTCTCTTCCACTTTCAGCCAGGAGAGATTGACATTCATATTATTAATGTTAGCTGTCTGTGTCCATCCGTGCTGCTCTGTTCTGAGCCAATTGCAATTTTCCTAAGTCCCTCTTTGTGGCACCCGACCACACGACTGAACAGTAGTCCAGATGTGATTAAACTATGGCCCCTAGGACCTGCCTTGTTGATCGTGTTGTTAAGTTGGCAGAGTAGCACTTTATTATGGACAGACTTCTCCCCATCTTAGCTACTACTGTATCAATATGTTTTGACCATATTTACAGTTTACAACCCAGGGTTACACCAAGCAGTTTAGTCATCTCAACTTGCTCAATTTCCACATGATTTATTACAAGATTTAGTTGAGGTTTAGGGTTAAGTGAATGATTTTGTCCCAATTACAATGCTTTTAGTTTTACAAATATTTTGGACAAACTTATTCCTTTCCACACACTCTTTGTTAAGTGCTGCAGTCATTTCAGTCGCTGTTGTAGCTGACATGTATAGTGTTGAGTCATCTGGAAACATAGACACACTGGCTTTACTCAAAGCATGTCGTTAGTGAAGATTGAAAAAAGTAATGGGCCTAGACAACTGCCCTGGGGAATTCCTGATTCTACCTGGATTTTGTTGGAGAGGCTTCCATTCTAGAACACCCTCTGTGTTCTGTTAGACAGTGAACTCTTTATTCACAATATAGCAGGGGGTGTGAAGCCATAACACACACACTACTGTTCAAATGTTTGAGGTCACGTAGAAATGTCCTTGTTTTTGGAAGAAAAGCTAAATATTGGTCCATTTTAAAATAACATCAAATTGATCAGAAATACAGTGTAGACATTGTTAATGTTGTAAATGACTATTGTAGCTGGAAACGGCAGATTTTTATGTAATATCTACATAGGCGTATAGAGGCCCATTATCAGCAACCATCACTCCTGTGTTCCAAGGGAACGTTGTGTTAGCTAATCCAAGTTCATCATTTTAAAAGGCTAATTAATCATTAGAAAACCGTCTGTTCTGATTAAAGAAGCAATAAAACTGGCCTTTAGACTAGTTGAGTATCTGGAGCCACAGCATTTGTGGGTTCAATTACAGGCTCAAAATGGTCAGAAACAAAGACCTTTCTCCTGAAACTCATCAGTCTATTCTTGTTCTGAGAAATGAAGGCTATTGCATGCGAGAAATTGCCAAGAAACTGAAGATCTCGTACAACGAAGTGTACTACTCCCTTCACAGAACAGCACAAACTGGCTCTAACCAGAATAGAAAGAGTAGTGGTGCACAACTGAGCAAGAGGGCAAGTACATTAGTGTCTAGTTGTAGAAACAGATGCCTCACAAGTCCTCATTAAATAGTTCCCGCGAAACACCAGTCTCAACTTCAACAGTGAAGAGGCGACTGTGATGCTGGCCTTCTAGGCAGAGTTCCTTTGCCCATCTTAATCTTTTATTTTTGAAATTTACCCCCTTTTTCTCCCCAATTTCATGGTATCCAATTGTTAGTAGCTACTATCTTGTCTCATCGCTACAATTCCCGTACGGGCTCGGGAGAGACGAAGGTTGAAAGTCATGCGTCCCCCGATACACAACCCTACTCTGCATAGAAGGCCAGCATCCCGAAGTCGCCTCTTCACTGTTGACGTTGAGACTGGTGTTTAACCTTCTGTTTAAACAGCTATATACTGTACCCGCCTGGTGGAGAACTGGTACCATGATCATGCTCTTCTCTCTGTGGTCCTATAGGGACCTACTGTTTAACCAGCTATATACCCGCCTGGTGGAGAACTGGTACCATGATCATGCTCTTCTCTCTGTGGTCCTATAGGGACCTACTGTTTAACCAGCTATATACCCGCCTGGTGGAGAACTGGTACCATGATCATGCTCTTCTCTCTGTGGTCCTATAGGGACCTACTGTTTAACCAGCTATATACTGTACCCGCCTGGTGGAGAACTGGTACCATGATCATGCTCTTCTCTCTGTGGTCCTATAGGGACCTACTGTTTAACCAGCTATATACCCGCCTGGTGGAGAACTGGTACCATGATCATGCTCTTCTCTCTGTGGTCCTATAGGGACCTACTGTTTAACCAGCTATATACCCGCCTGGTGGAGAACTGGTACCATGATCATGCTCTTCTCTCTGTGGTCCTATAGGGACCTACTGTTTAACCAGCTATATACCCGCCTGGTGGAGAACTGGTACCATGATCATGCTCTTCTCTCTGTGGTCCTATAGGGACCTACTGTTTAACCAGCTATATACCCGCCTGGTGGAGAACTGGTACCATGATCATGCTCTTCTCTCTGTGGTCCTATAGGGACCTACTGTTTAACCAGCTATATACCCGCCTGGTGGAGAACTGGTACCATGATCATGCTCTTCTCTCTGTGGTCCTATAGGGACCTACTGTTTAACCAGCTATATACCCGCCTGGTGGAGAACTGGTACCATGATCATGCTCTTCTCTCTGTGGTCCTATAGGGACCTACTGTTTAACCAGCTATATACCCGCCTGGTGGAGAACTGGTACCATGATCATGCTCTTCTCTCTGTGGTCCTATAGGGACCTACTGTTTAACCAGCTATATACCCGCCTGGTGGAGAACTGGTACCATGATCATGCTCTTCTCTCTGTGGTCCTATAGGGACCTACTGTTTAACCAGCTATATTTTTATTTTATATATTTTTATTTCACCTTTATTTAACCAGGTAGGCTAGTTGAGAACACCTTTATTTAACCAGGTAGGCTAGTTGAGAACACCTTTATTTAACCAGGTAGGCTAGTTGAGAACACCTTTATTTAACCAGGTAGGCTAGTTGAGAACACCTTTATTTAACCAGGTAGGCTAGTTGAGAACACCTTTATTTAACCAGGTAGGCTAGTTGAGAACACCTTTATTTAACCAGGTAGGCTAGTTGAGAACACCTTTATTTAACCAGGTAGGCTAGTTGAGAACACCTTTATTTAACCAGGTAGGCTAGTTGAGAACACCTTTATTTAACCAGGTAGGCTAGTTGAGAACACCTTTATTTAACCAGGTAGGCTAGTTGAGAACACCTTTATTTAACCAGGTAGGCTAGTTGAGAACACCTTTATTTAACCAGGTAGGCTAGTTGAGAACAAGTTCTCATTTGCAACTGCGACCTGGCCAAGATAAAGCATAGCAGTGTGAGCAGACAACAAAGAGTTACACATGGAGTAAACAATTAACAAGTCAATAACACAGTAGAAAACAAATGGGGGGTCTATATACAATGTGTGCAAAAGGCATGAGGAGGTAGGCAAATAATTACAATTTTGCAGATTAACACTGGAGTGATAAATGATCAGATGGTCATGTACAGGTAGAGATATTGGTGTGCAGAAGAGCAGAAAAGTAAATAAATATAAACAGTATGGGGATGAGGTAGGTGAAAAGGGTGGGCTATTTACCAATAGACTATGTACAGCTGCAGCGATCGGTTAGCTGCTCAGATAGCTGATGTTTGAAGTTGGTGAGGGAGATAAAAGTCTCCAACTTCAGCGATTTTTGCAATTCGTTCCAGTCACAGGCAGCAGAGTACTGGAACGAAAGGCGGCCAAATGAGGTGTTGGCTTTAGGGATGATCAGTGAGATACACCTGCTGGAGCGCGTGCTACGGATGGGTGTTGCCATCGTGACCAGTGAGCTGAGATAAGGCGGAGCTTTACCTAGCATGGACTTGTAGATGACCTGGAGCCAGTGGGTCTGGCGACGAATATGTAGCGAGGGCCAGCCGACTAGAGCATACAAGTCGCAGTGGTGGGTGGGATAAGGTGCTTTAGTGACAAAACGGATGGCACTGTGATAGACTGCATCCAGTTTGCTGAGTAGAGTGTTGGAAGCCATTTTGTAGATGACATCGCCGAAGTCGAGGATCGGTAGGATAGTCAGTTTTACTAGGGTAAGCTTGGCGGCGTGAGTGAAGGACAGTAGTCCAATATACCCGCCTGGTGGAGAACTGGTACCATGATCATGCTCTTCTCTCTGTGGTCCTATAGAGACCTACTGTTTAACCAGCTATATACCCACCTGGTGGAGAACTGGTACCATGATCATGCTCTTCTCTCTGTGGTCGTATAGGGACCTACTGTTTAACCAGCTATATACCCGCCTGGTGGAGAACTATTACCATGATCATGCTCTTCTCTCTGTGGTTCTATAGAGACCTACTGTTTAACCAGCTATATACCCGCCTGGTGGAGAACTGGTACCATGATCATGCTCTTCTCTCTGTGGTCCTATAGGGACCTACTGTTTAACCAGCTATATACCCGCCTGGTGGAGAACTGTGTGGCTCGGGGGGTCTTCCTGGAGAGTTTGGAACCCTACATCGTGTCGGAGCGTCTGGGCTGTGTGACCGCTCCCGTCATGAGAGACCTGCTGACCCACCTACAGGATAACAACATGATGGACAGTGTAGAGAACTGTCTGATACATCTGGACATCACCAGCCTCGACATACAACAGGTAGGGAGGAGACTGGGGAGGAGACTGGGGAGGAGACTGGGGAGGAGACTGGGGAGGAGACGGGGGAGGAGACTGGGGAGGAGACTGGGGAGGAGACTGGGGAGGAGACTGGGGAGGAGACGGGGGAGGAGACGGGGGAGGAGAGGAGACGGGGGAGGAGACGGGAGAGTAGACTGGGGAGGAGAGGAGACTGGGGAGGAGAGGAGACTGGGGAGGAGAGGAGACTGGGGAGGAGAGGAGACTGGGGAGGAGAGGAGACTAGGGAGGAGAGGAGACTGGGGAGGAGAGGAGACTGGGGAGGAGAGGAGACGGGGGAGGACAGGAGACTGGGGAGGACAGGAGACTGGGAAAGAGACCAGACCGGGGAGGAGACTGGGGAGGAGACTGGGCAGGAGAGGAGACTGGGAAGGAGACCAGACCGGGGGAGGGGAGGAGACTGGGGAGGAGAGGAGACTGGGAATTAGACCAGACCGGGGAGGAGACTGGGGAGGAGAGGAGACTGGGGAGGAGAGGAGACTGGGGAGGAGAGGAGACTGGGGAGGAGAGTAGACAGGAGAAGAGAGGATGTCAGTCAGTGTTTCCTCTCTTCCCTCTAGATATTTTGTTCCAATCAGCAGATCAAGTCTGTAGACTCCAGTAGTAACTTGTTCTCTCCCTGTGTATCCAGGTGGTCCAGATGTGTTGGGACAACCAGCTGTATGATGCCATGATCTACGTGTTCAACAGGGGAATGAATGACTACATCACCCCTATGGAGGTACTATAATACTGTTTAAGGACTACATCACCCCTATGGAGGTACTATAATACTGTTTAAGGACTACATCACCCCTATGGAGGTACTATAATACTGTTTAATGACTACATCACCCCTATGGAGGTACTATAATACTGTTTAATGACTACATCACCCCTATGGAGGTACTATAATACTGTTTAATGACTACATCACCCCTATGGAGGTACTATAATACTGTTTAATGACTACATCACCCCATGGAGGTACTATAATACTGTTTAATGACTACATCACCCCTATGGAGGTACTATAATACTGTTTAATGACTACATCACCCCTATGGAGGTACTATAATACTGTTTAAGGACTACATCACCCCTATGGAGGTACTATAATACTGTTTAATGACTACATCACCCCTATGGAGGTACTATAATACTGTTTAATGACTACATCACCCCTATGGAGGTACTATAATACTGTTTAATGACTACATCACCCCTATGGAGGTACTATAATACTGTTTAATGACTACATCACCCCTATGGAGGTACTATAATACTGTTTAATGACTACATCACCCCTATGGAGGTACTATAATACTGTTTAATGACTACATCACCCCTATGGAGGTACTATAATACTGTTTAATGACTACATCACCCCTATGGAGGTACTATAATACTGTTTAATGACTACATCACCCCCATGGAGGTACTATAATACTGTTTAATGACTACATCACCCCTATGGAGGTACTATAATACTGTTTAATGACTACATCACCCCTATGGAGGTACTATAATACTGTTTAATGACTACATCACCCCTATGGAGGTACTACAATACTGTTTAATGACTACATCACCCCTATGGAGGTACTATAATACTGTTTAATGACTACATCACCCCTATGGAGGTACTATAATACTGTTTAATGACTACATCACCCCTATGGAGGTACTATAATACTGTTTAATGACTACATCACCCCTATGGAGGTACTATAATACTGTTTAATGACTACATCACCCCTATGGAGGTACTATAATACTGTTTAATGACTACATCACCCCTATGGAGGTACTATAATACTGTTTAATGACTACATCACCCCATGGAGGTACTATAATACTGTTTAATGACTACATCACCCCTATGGAGGTACTATAATACTGTTTAATGACTACATCACCCCTATGGAGGTACTATAATACTGTTTAAGGACTACATCACCCCTATGGAGGTACTATAATACTGTTTAAGGACTACATCACCCCTATGGAGGTACTATAATACTGTTTAATGACTACATCACCCCTATGGAGGTACTACAATACTGTTTAATGACTACATCACCCCTATGGAGGTACTATAATACTGTTTAATGACTACATCACCCCTATGGAGGTACTATAATACTGTTTAATGACTACATCACCCCTATGGAGGTACTATAATACTGTTTAATGACTACATCACCCCTATGGAGGTACTATAATACTGTTTAATGACTACATCACCCCTATGGAGGTACTATAATACTGTTTAATGACTACATCACCCCTATGGAGGTACTATAATACTGTTTAATGACTACATCACCCCTATGGAGGTACTATAATACTGTTTAATGACTACATCACCCCTATGGAGGTACTATAATACTGTTTAATGACTACATCACCCCTATGGAGGTACTATAATACTGTTTAATGACTACATCACCCCTATGGAGGTACTATAATACTGTTTAATGACTACGTCACCCCTATGGAGGTACTATAATACTGTTTAATGACTACGTCACCCCTATGGAGGTACTATAATACTGTTTAATGACTACGTCACCCCTATGGAGGTACTATAATACTGTTTAATGACTACTTCACCCCATGGAGGTACTATAATACTGTTTAATGACTACATCACCCCATGGAGGTACTATAATACTGTTTAATGACTACATCACCCCTATGGAGGTACTATAATACTGTTTAATGACTACATCACCCCTATGGAGGTACTATAATACTGTTTAATGACTACATCACCCCTATGGAGGTACTATAATACTGTTTAATGACTACATCACCCCTATGGAGGTACTATAATACTGTTTAATGACTACATCACCCCTTTGCAGGTACTATAATACTGTTTAATGACTACATCACCCCATGGAGGTACTATAATACTGTTTAATGACTACATCACCCCTATGGAGATACTATAATACTGTTTAATGACTACATCACCCCATGGAGGTACTATAATACTGTTTAATGACTACATCACCCCTATGGAGGTACTATAATACTGTTTAATGACTACATCACCCCATGGAGGTACTATAATACTGTTTAATGACTACATCACCCCTATGGAGGTACTATAATACTGTTTAATGACTACATCACCCCATGGAGGTACTATAATACTGTTTAATGACTACATCACCCCTATGGAGGTACTATAATACTGTTTAATGACTACATCACCCCCAGAGTGACTGACAGGTTTCACCTTTAACCTTTCTTATTGTTTTCTTATTTCCTGGATATGAAAGAACCTACATATACAACACTATCTTCCACACACATTCTGTCTGTCTCGCTGTCTGTCTCGCTGTCTGTCTCGCTGTCTGTCTCGCTGTCTGTCTCGCTGTCTGTCTCGCTGTCTGTCTCGCTGTCTGTCTCGCTGTCTGTCTCGCTGTCTGTCTCGCTGTCTGTCTCGCTCTCTGTCTCGCTCTCTGTCTCGCTCTCTGTCTCGCTCTCTGTCTCGCTCTCTGTCTCGCTCTCTCTGGCTCTCGCTCTCTCTGGCTCTCGCTCTCTCTGGCTCTCGCTCTCTCTGGCTCTCGCTCTCTCTGTCTCTCTTTGTCTCTGGCTCTCCCTCTCTCTGTCTCCCTCTCTCTCTGTTTCTCTCTCTCTGTTTCTCTCTCTCTGTCTCACTCTCTCTCTGTCTCGCTCTCTCTCTCTCTCTGTCTCTCTCTCTCCTCTGTCTCTCTCACTGTCTCTCTCTCTCCTCTGTCTCTCTCTCTCTCTCTGTCTCACTCTCTCTCTCTCTCTGTCTCTCTCTCTCTCCTTCCTTTGTGGGACTGATCCTCTTAGTCTGAAGGTAGATGAAAGCTGAGTGTGTGTTGTTCAGCTACTCCTCTGAACCCACAGATGAAAGCAGACTGATGGGGGGGAGGTATATGTATTACAGGTGTCCTCTCTGGTTCTCTCTGCCTCTCTCTGGTACTCTCTGCCTCTCTGATTCTCTCTGCCTCTCTCTGGTTATCTGGTTCTCTCTGCCTCTCTCTGGTTCTCTCTGCCTCTCTCTGCCTCTCTGGTTCTCTCTGCCTCTCTCTGGTTATCTGGTTCTCTCTGCCTCTCTCTGGTTATCTGGTTCTCTCTGCCTCTCTCTGCCTCTCTGCCCCTCTCTGGTTATCTGGTTCTCTCTGCCTCTCTCTGGTTATCTGGTTCTCTCTGCCTCTCTCTGGTTATCTGGTTCTCTCTGCCTCTCTCTGGTTATCTGGTTCTCTCTGCCTCTCTCAGGTTATCTGGTTCTCCCTGCTTCTCTCTGCCTCTGGTTCTCTTTGCCTCTCTCTGGTTATCTGGTTCTCTCTGCCTCTCTGGTTATCTGGTTCTCTCTGCCACTCTCTGGTTATCTGGTTCTCTCTGCCTCTCTCTGGTTCTCTGGTTCTCTCTGCCTCTCTCTGGTTATCTGGTTCTCTCTGCCACTCTCTGGTTATCTGGTTCTCTCTGCCTCTCTCTGGTTATCTGGTTCTCTCTGCCACTCTCTGGTTCTCCATGCCTCTCTCTGCCTCTGGTTCTCTCTGCCTCTCCCTGCCTCTGGTTCTCTCTGCCTCTCTCTGGTTATCTGGTTCTCTCTGCCTCTCTCTGGTTATCTGGTTCTCTCTGCCACTCTCTGGTTATCTGGTTCTCTCTGCCTCTCTCTGGTTCTCTGGTTCTCTGGTTCTCTCTGCCTCTCTCTGGTTATCTGGTTCTCTCTGCCTCTCTCTGCCTCTGGTTCTCTCTGCCTCTCTCTGGTTCTCTGGTTCTCTCTGCCTCTCTCTGGTTATCTGGTTCTCTCTGCCTCTCTCTGGTTATCTGGTTCTCCATGCCTCTCTCTGCCTCTGGTTCTCTCTGCCTCTCTCTGGTTATCTGGTTCTCTCTGCCTCTCTCTGGTTATCTGGTTCTCTCTGCCACTCTCTGGTTATCTGGTTCTCTCTGCCTCTCTCTGGTTCTCTGGTTCTCTCTGCCTCTCTCTGGTTATCTGGTTCTCCCTGCCTCTCTCTGCCTCTGGTTCTCTCTGGTTCTCTGGTTCTCTCTGCCTCTCTCTGGTTATCTGGTTCTCCATGCCTCTCTCTGCCTCTGGTTCTCTCTGCCTCTCCCTGCCTCTGGTTCTCTCTGCCTCTCTCTGGTTATCTGGTTCTCTCTGCCTCTCTCTGGTTATCTGGTTCTCTCTGCCTCTCTCTGGTTATCTGGTTCTCTCTGCCACTCTCTGGTTATCTGGTTCTCTCTGCCTCTCTCTGGTTCTCTGGTTCTCTCTGGTTCTCCCTGGTTCTCTGGTTCTCTCTGGTTCTCCCTGCCTCTCTCTGCCTCTGGTTCTCTCTGCCTCTCTCTGGTTATCTGGTTCTCTCTGCCTCTCCCTGCCTCTGGTTCTCTCTGCCTCTCTCTGGTTATCTGGTTCTCTCTGCCACTCTGGTTATCTGGTTCTCTCTGCCTCTCTCTGGTTCTCTGGTTCTCTCTGCCTCTCTCTGGTTCTCCCTGCCTCTCTCTGGTTATCTGGTTCTCTCTGCCTCTCTCTGGTTATCTGGTTCTCTCTGCCTCTCTCTGGTTCTCTGGTTCTCTCTGCCTCTCTCTGGTTCTCCCTGCCTCTCTCTGGTTATCTGGTTCTCTCTGCCTCTCTCTGGTTATCTGGTTCTCTCTGCCTCTCTCTGGTTCTCTGGTTCTCTCTGCCTCTCTCTGGTTATCTGGTTCTCTCAGCACCATTATCTACCAGTCCCCTGGGGAGCGACGGGGGCTTTGATTTGTTCGATGAACCAACCTAAACTAAAAGGAATCTAACAGAAATGAAAGAAGCCCTAAGGCTGCTGGGAAAATCCTTTTGAAATATGAGACGAGGTGTCACAAAGAATCCTGATAAAGAAATGATGTAGTGCTACGGCTACAGCCTAGGGACAAACTGTCAGAGAGAGTGGAGTTTTTAATCAAAGGAGATGTATGAACTTGACCCCTGAGGTTTCTCTTCCTGTGTTTCAGAAACTCTTCCAGGTCATTGGCCCCCCGCTGAGAGAAGGCAGGGCCCTCACAGGTAGGCACTGATTCCATGATTCATTGAACACCAGCCTGGAGATCTTAGTGGGAGTAAAGGCAAGGCCCTCCGGAAATAAATCACTCAGAAAGAAGATTTGTGGTTTTTCAACATGTCAACATGTCTAATAACTAATAAATAAATAACTCAGAAAGAAGATTTGTCTATTTCTGCCTGACAGATGAACAGGTGGTGATGGGTAACAAGCTGCTCGTTTATATCAGGTACAGTCACACATATACATCCTGTCTCTCTCTCTGTCTCTCTCTCTGTCTCTCTCTCTCTCTCTCTCTTTCTATCTCTCCTCTGTCTGTTTGTCTCTCTCTCTCTCTCTATCTCTCTCTCTCTCTCCTTCTCTGTCTGTTTGTCTCTCTCTCTCTCTCTCTCTCTCTCTCTCTCTCTCTCTCTCTCTCTCCTTCTCTGTCTGTTTGTCTCTCTCTCTCTCTCTCCTTCTCTGTCTGTTTGTCTCTCTCTCTCTCTCTCTCCTTCTCTGTCTGTTTGTCTCTCTCTTTCTCTCTCTCTCGATCTCTCTTTCCTTCTGTCTGTTTGTCTCTCTCTCTCTCTCTCTCCTTTGTCTGTCTGTTTCTCTCTTTCTCTCTCTCTCTCTCTCTCTCTCTCTCTCTCTCTCTCTCTCTCTCTCTCTCTGACACACAGTAATGTATTTCCTTCCTCCCTCAGCTGCTCTCTGGCAGGCCGGGCCTATCCACTAGGAGACATCCCAGAGGACCTGGTGTCTCAAGTCAAGAACCAGGTATGTGTGTGTATCAGGGACAGATTCCTGGAATGTTCCCCCCTTTGTGACAGACCTCTACATCCTCCATGTTGCTGTAAGGAGTGTGTTAATGAGATATACTCCTCTCTACATCCCCCATGTTGCTGTAAGGACTGTGTTAATGAGGTATACTCCTCTCTACATCCCCCATGTTGCTGTAAGGACTGTGTTAATGAGGTATCCTCCTCCGTGTTGCTGTAAGGACTGTGTTAATGAGGTATACCCCTCTACATCCCCCATGTTGCTGTAAGGAGTGTGTTAATGAGGTATACCCCTCTACATCCCCCATGTTGCTGTAAGGACTGTGTTAATGAGGTATACCCCTCTACATCCCCCATGTTGCTGTAAGGACTGTGTTAATGAGGTATACCCCTCTACATCCCCCATGTTGCTGTAAGGAGTGTGTTAATGAGGTATACCTCTCTCTACATCCCCCATGTTGCTGTAAGGACTGTGTTAGTGAGGTATCCTCTGTGTTGCTGTAAGGAGTGTGTTAATGAGGTATCCTCTGTGTTGCTGTAAGGACTGTGTTAATGAGGTATCCTCTGTGTTGCTGTAAGGACTGTGTTAATGAGGTATCCTCTGTGTTGCTGTAAGGAGTGTGTTAATGAGGTATCCTCTGTGTTGCTGTAAGGACTGTGTAAATGAGGTATTCTCCTCTGTGTTGCTGTAAGGAGTATGTTAATGAGGTATCCTCCTCCGTGTTGCTGTAAGGACTGTGTTAATGAGGTATCCTCTGTGTTGCTGTAAGGAGTGTGTTAATGAGGTATCCTCTGTGTTGCTGTAAGGACTGTGTTAATGAGGTATCCTCCGTGTTGCTGTAAGGACTGTGTCAATGAGGTATCCTCTGTTGCTGTAAGGCCTGTGTTAATGAGGTATCCTCTGTGTTGCTGTAAGGAGTGTGTTAATGAGGTATCCTCCGTGTTGCTGTAAGGAGTGTGTTAATGAGGTATCATCTGTGTTGCTGTAAGGACTGTGTTAATGAGGTATCCTCTGTGTTGCTGTAAGGAGTGTGTTAATGAGGTATCCTCTGTGTTTCTGTAAGGAGTGTGTTAATGAGGTATCATCTGTGTTGCTGTAAGGAGTGTGTTAATGAGGTATTCTCCGTGTTGCTGTAAGGAGTGTGTTAATGAGGTATCCTCCGTGTTGCTGTAAGGAGTGTGTTAATGAGGTATCCTCCGTGTTGCTGTAAGGAGTGTGTTAATGAGGTATACTCTTCCATGTTGCTGTAAGGCCTGTGTTAATGAGGTATCCTCTGTGTTGCTGTAAGGAGTGTGTTAATGAGGTATCCTCCGTGTTGCTGTAAGGAGTGTGTTAATGAGGTATCCTCCGTGTTGCTGTAAGGACTGTGTTAATGAGGTATCCTCCGTGTTGCTGTAAGGAGTGTGTTAATGAGGTATCCTCCGTGTTGCTGTAAGGAGTGTGTTAATGAGGTATACTCTTCCATGTTGCTGTAAGGCCTGTGTTAATGAGGTATCCTCTGTGTTGCTGTAAGGACTGTGTTAATGAGGTATCCTCATCTCTCTGCAGGGTGTTTCCTCTCTGTAGTTCTTCAAATGACTGATTAGGGTGTTGGGGGCATTGGACACAGTAACACACTAACACACACACTAGCAGTAACACACACACTAGCAGTAACACACACACTAGCAGTAACACACACACTAGCAGTAACACACACACTAGCAGTAACACACACACTAGCAGTAACACACACACTAGCAGTAACACACACACTAGCAGTAACACACACACTAGCAGTAACACACACACTAGCAGTAACACACACACTAGCAATAACACACACTAGCAATAACACACACTAGCAGTAACACACACTAGCAGTAACACACACTAGCAGTAACACACACACTAGCAGTAACACACACACTAGCAGTAACACACACACTAGCAGTAACACACACACTAGCAGTAACACACACACACTAGCAGTAACACACACACTAGCAGTAACACACACACTAGCAGTAACACACACACTAGCAGTAACACACAACACTAGCAGTAACACACACACTAGCAGTAACACACACTAGCAGTAACACACACACTAGGCAGTAACACACACACTAACACTCACTAGCAGTAACACACACACGAGCAGTAACACACACCACTAAGCAGTAACACACACACTAGCAGTAACACACACTAGCAGTAACACACACACTAGCAGTAACACACACTAGAAGTAACACACACTAGCAGTAACACACACACTAGCAGTAACACACACACTAGCAGTAACAGTAACAGTAACACTCACGGTAACAGTAACACTCACGGTAACAGTAACACACACGGTAAACACTAGCAGTAACACTCAGGGTAACAGTAACACTCAGAGTAACAGGAACACACACGGTAACAGCAACACACACGGTAACAGTAACACTCAGGGTAACAGTAACACTCAGGGTAACAGTAACACTCAGGGTAACAGTAACACTCAGGGTAACAGTAACACTCAGGGTAACAGTAACACTCAGGGTAACAGTAACACTCAGGGTAACAGTAACCCACACGGTAACAGTAACACTCACGGTAACAGTAACCCACACGGTAACAGTAACACTCACGGTAACAGTAACAGTAGCAGTAACACTCAGGGTAACAGTAACAGTAGCAGTAACACTCACGGTAACACTAGCAGTAACACTCAGGGTAACAGTAACACTCAGGGTAACAGTAACACTCAGGGTAACAGTAACACTCAGGGTAACAGTAACACTCAGGGTAACAGTAACACTCAGGGTAACAGTAACACTCAGGGTAACAGTAACACTCGGGGTAACAGTAACACTCAGGGTAACAGTAACACTCAGGGTAACAGTAACACTCAGGGTAACAGTAACACTCAGGGTAACAGTAACACTCACGGTAACAGTAACACTCACGGTAACAGTATCAAATCAAATCAAATATATTTATATAGCCCTTTGTACATCAGCTGATATCTCAAAGTGCTGTACAGAAACCCAGCCTAAAACCCAAACAGCAAGCAATGCAGGTGTAGAAGCACGGTGGCTAGGAAAAACTCCCTAGAAAGGCCAGAACCTAGGAAGAAACCTAGAGAGGAACCAGGCTATGTGGGGTGGCCAGTCCTCTTCTGGCTGTGCCGGGTAGAGATTATAACAGAACATGGCCAAGATGTTCAAATGTTCATAAATGACCAGCATGGTCCAATAATAATAAGGCAGAACAGTTGAAACTGGAGCAGCAGCACAGTAACAGTAACACTCAGGGTAACAGTAACACTCACGGTAACAGTAACAGTAACACTCAGGGTAACAGTAACAGTAACACTAACGGCAACAGTAACACTCACGGTAACAGTAACAGTAACACTCAGGGTAACAGTAACACTCACGGCAACAGTAACACTCACGGTAACAGTAACACTCGCGGTAACAGTAACAGTAACACTCAGGGTAACAGTAACACTCAGGGTAACAGTAACACTCAGGGTAACAGTAACACTCAGGGTAACAGTAACACTCAGGGTAACAGTAACACTCACGGTAACAGTAACACTCACTGTACTGTGTGTGGGGGGATTGATGTTAGTGTGACGTTGAACAGGTGTAATAGCCTATGTGTCATCTGTGTGTGTGTGTGTGTGTCCATATGCATGTGTCGGATGTGTGTGTGTGTCCATATGCATGTGTCGGATGTGTGTGTGTGTCCATATGCATGTGTCGGATGTGTGTGTGTGTCCATATGCATGTGTCGGATGTGTGTGTGTGTCCATATGCATGTGTCGGATGTGTGTGTGTGTCCATATGCATGTGTCGGATGTGTGTGTGTGTGTCCATATGCATGTGTCGGATGTGTGTGTGTGTGTCCATATGCCATGTGTCGGATGTGTGTGTGTGTGTCCATATGCATGTGTCGGATGTGTGTGTGTGTGTCCATATGCATGTGTCGGATGTGTGTGTGTGTGTCCATATGCATGTGTCGGATGTGTGTGTGTGTGTCCATATGCATGTGTCGGATGTGTGTGTGTGTGTCCATATGCATGTGTCTGTGTGTGTGTGTGTGTCCATATGCATGTGTCAGATGTGTGTGTGTCGGATGTGTGTGTGGTGTCTGATGTATTGTGTAAGGGAGTCCGGTCAGGGTGACTTGTAGAACATGATCAAAGAGAGACAGAGAGGTTTGATCTCTGAGAGACTGTTTTCCTCCTGCTCGATTTCATCCCTCTTTCCTCTCATCCCTCTCTCCTCTCATCCCTCTCCCCCTCTCTCCTCCCTCTTCCCTCTCTCCTCTCCTCCTCTCTCCTCTCCTCCCTCTTCCCCTCTCTCCTCTCCTCCCTCTTTCCTCTCCCACCTCCTCTCTCTCTCCTCTCCCTCCTCCTCTCTCCTCTCTCCCTCCTCCTCTCTCCTCTCTCTTTCTCCTCTCTCCTCTCTCTCTTCCTCTCTCTCTCCTCTCCTCCTTCTCTCTCTCTCCCTCCTTCTCTCTCTCTCTCCTCTCCCTCCTTCTCTCTCCTCTCCTCTCCCTCCTCCTTTCTCTCTCCTCTCTCCTCCTTTCTTTCTCC
>NW_022262677.1:115000-137500 GCF_002021735.2 Oncorhynchus kisutch | reverse complement strand
ACTGAACTTCCTCTCGTTTCTTCTTTCTCTCCCTCTCTCTTTGACTGAACTTCCTCTCGTTTCTTCTCTTTCTCTCCCTCTCTCTTTGACTGAACTTCCTCTCATTTCTTCTATTTCTCTCCCTCTCTCTTTGACTGAACTTCCTCTCGTTTCTTCTCTTTCTCTCCCTCTCTCTTTGACTGAACTTCCTCTCGTTTCTTCTCTTTCTCTCCCTCTCTCTTTGATTGAACTTCCTCTCGTTTCTTCTCTTTCTCTTTCTCTCCCTCTCTCTTTGACTGAACTTCCTCTCGTTTCTCCTCTTTCTCTCCCTCTCTCTTTGACTGAACTTCCTCTCGTTTCTTCTCTTTCTCTCCCTCTCTCTCTGACTGAACTTCCTCTCGTTTCTTCTCTTATTCTCTCCCTCTCTCTTTGACTGAACTTCCTCTCGTTTCTTCTCTTTCTCTCCCTCTCTCTTTGACTGAACTTCCTCTCGTTTCTTCTTTCTCTCCCTCTCTCTTTGACTGAACTTCCTCTCGTTTCTTCTCTTTCTCTCCCTCTCTCTTTGACTGAACTTCCTCTCGTTTCTTCTTTCTCTCCCTCTCTCTTTGACTGAACTTCCTCTCGTTTCTTCTCTTTCTCTCCCTCTCTCTTTGACTGAACTTCCTCTCATTTCTTCTATTTCTCTCCCTCTCTCTTTGACTGAACTTCCTCTCGTTTCTTCTCTTTCTCTCCCTCTCTCTTTAACTGAACTTCCTCTCGTTTCTTCTCTTTCTCTCCCTCTCTCTCTGACTGAACTTCCTCTCGTTTCTTCTCTTTCTCTCCCTCTCTCTTTGACTGAACTTCCTCTCGTTTCTTCTCTTTCTCTCCCTCTCTCTTTGATTGAACTTCCTCTCGTTTCTTCTCTTTCTCTTTCTCTCCCTCTCTCTTTGACTGAACTTCCTCTCGTTTCTCCTCTTTCTCTCCCTCTCTCTTTGACTGAACTTCCTCTCGTTTCTTCTCTTTCTCTCCCTCTCTCTCTGACTGAACTTCCTCTCGTTTCTTCTCTTTCTCTCCCTCTCTCTTTGACTGAACTTCCTCTCGTTTCTTCTCTTTCTCTCCCTCTCTCTTTGACTGAACTTCCTCTCGTTTCTTCTCTTTCTCTCCCTCTCTCTTTGACTGAACTTCCTCTCGTTTCTCCTCTTTCTCTCCCTCTCTCTGACTGAACTTCCTCTCGTTTCTTCTCTTTCTCTCCCTCTTTGACTGAACTTCCTCTCGCTTCTTCTCTTTCTCTCCCTCTCTCTTTGACTGAACTTCCTCTCGCTTCTTCTCTTTCTCTCCCTCTCTCTTTGACTGAACTTCCTCTCGTTTCTTCTCTTTCTCTCCCTCTCTCTTTGACTGAACTTCCTCTCGTTTCTTCTCTTTCTCTCCCTCTCTCTTTGACTGAACTTCCTCTCGTTTCTCCTCTTTCTCTCCCTCTCTCTTTGACTGAACTTCCTCTCGTTTCTCCTCTTTCTCTCCCTCTCTCTTTGACTGAACTTCCTCTCGTTTCTCCTCTTTCTCTCCCTCTCTCTTTGACTGAACTTCCTCTCGTTTCTCCTCTTTCTCTCCTCTCTCTCTTTTGACTGAACTTCCTCTCGTTTCTTCTCTTTCTCTCCCTCTCTCTTTGACTGAACTTCCTCTCGTTTCTTCTCTTTCTCTCCCTCTCTCTTTGACTGAACTTCCTCTCGTTTCTCCTCTTTCTATCCCTCTCTCTCTGACTGAACTTCCTCTCGTTTCTTCTCTTTCTCTCCCTCTCTCTCTGACTGAACTTCCTCTCGTTTCTTCTCTTTCTCTCCCTCTCTCTTTGACTGAACTTCCTCTCGTTTCTTCTCTTTCTCTCCCTCTTTTTCTAACTGTTCTGTTCCTGTCTGTCTGTTTCCAGGTGATGGTGGAGAACAGTGACTTCACTCCCTCTCAGGTGGGCTCTCTGTTTACATTCCTGGCCCGCCAACTGGCCAAACCTGACAACACACTCTTCGTCAACAGGAAGCTCTTCGATCAGGTGACCACTTAGAGCAGGAAGTCTCTCAGACAGGTCCCTGGGGAGCCATTCCACATAGAGTTTGTACTGGAGGAGATATGGGCGTGTTCCAGGTCATCGTCATTGCAGTTTCTCACAACGCCTGTTACTAAACATCTTAGCAACCTGCATAAATATGATTCAGTAATAATCTGAGAGACGCAGGGCAGCGAAGACACAGCCGTTGTTTTTCATCATAAGATGTGTTATGTTCTGTGTTAAAGGGATAGATGTGTTATGTTCTGTGTTAAAGGGATAGATGTGTTATGCTCTGTGTTAAAGGGATAGATGTGTTCTGTGTTAAAGGGATAGATGTGTTCTGTGTTAAAGGGATAGATGTGTTCTATGTTAAAGGGATAGATGTGTTCTGTGTTAAAGGGATAGATGTGTTATGCTCTGTGTTAAAGGGATAGATGTGTTATGTTCTGTGTTAAAGGGATAGATGTGTTATGTTCTATGTTAAAGGGATAGATGTGTTCTGTGTTAAAGGGATAGATGTGTTCTATGTTAAAGGGATAGATGTGTTATGTTCTGTGTTAAAGGGATAGATGTGTTCTGTGTTAAAGGGATAGATGTGTTCTGTGTTAAAGGGATAGATGTGTTATGTTCTGTGTTAAGGGATAGATGTGTTATGTTCTGTGTTAAGGGATAGATGTGTTATGTTCTGTGTAAAGGGATAGATATGTTCTGTGTTAAAGGGATAGATGTGTTCTGTGTTGAAGGGATAGATGTGTTCTGTGTTAAAGGGATAGATGTGTTCTGTGTTAAAGGGATAGATGTGTTCTGTGTTAAAGGGATAGATGTGTTCTGTGTTAAAGGGATAGATGTGTTCTGTGTTAAAGGGATAGATGTGTTCTGTGTTAAAGGGATAGATGTGTTATGTTCTGTGTTAAAGGGATAGATGTGTTCAGTGTTAAATGGATAGATGTGTTCTGTGTTAAAGGGATAGATGTGTTATGTTCTGTGTTAAAGGATAGATGTGTTCTATGTTAAAGGGATAGATGTGTTCTGTGTTAAGGGGATAGATGTGTTATGTTCTGTGTTAAGGGATAGATGTGTTATGTTCTGTGTTAAAGGGATAGATATGTTCTGTGTTAAAGGGATAGATGTGTTCTGTGTTAAATGGATAGATGTGTTATGTTCTGTGTTAAAGGGATAGATGTGTTCTGTGTTAAAGGGATAGATGTGTTATGTTCTATGTTAAAGGGATAGATGTGTTAAAGGGATAGATGTGTTCTGTGTTAAAGGGATATATGTGTTCTGTGTTAAAGGGATAGATGTGTTCTGTGTTAAAGGGATAGATGTGTTCTGTGTTAAAGGGATAGATGTGTTCTGTGTTAAGGGGATAGATGTGTTATGTTCTGTGTTAAAGGGATAGATGTGTTATGTTCTGTTTTAAAGGCATAGATGTGTTATGTTCTGTGTTAAAGGGATAGATGTGCTCTGTGTTAACGGGATAGATGTGTTCTGTGTTAAAGGGATAGATGTGTTCTGTGTTAAGGGGATAGATGTGTTCTGTGTTAAGGGGATAGATGTGTTCTGTGTTAAAGGGATAGATGTGCTCTGTGTTAAAGGGATAGATGTGTTCTGTGTTAAAGGGATAGATGTGTTCTGTGTTAAAGGGATAGATGTGCTCTGTGTTAAAGGGATAGATGTGCTCTGTGTTAACGGGATAGATGTGTTCTATGTTAAAGGGATAGATGTGTTCTATGTTAAAGGGATAGATGTGTTCTGTGTTAAAGGGATAGATGTGCTCTGTGTTAAAGGGATAGATGTGTTATGTCACCTCCCAGCTACAGGATTCTACTCTGTGAATGTTCATTGGGCCTCAAGTGAGGAGTTGGCACTTAACACCTGGCTCCAAACAGCTGCTTCACACAGGAAGAGGATAGATGTGTTTATGTACTTAGTCATTCAATATTCTCAGTATAAAGCCTTCCTGTAGTGTGACTAACTGACTGGAGCCGTGTTCTATTGAAACTGGGCAGTAGGAGAACCTGGAGCCGTGTTCTATTGAAACTGGGCAGTAGGAGAACCTGGAGCCGTGTTCTATTGAAACTGGGCAGTAGGAGAACCTGGAGCCGTGTTCTATTGAAACTGGGCAGTAGGAGAACCTGGAGCCGTGTTCTATTGAAACTGGGCAGTAGGAGAACCTGGAGTAGTGGTGTTCTATTGAAACTGGGCAGTAGGAGAACCTGGAGCCGTGTTGTTCTATTGAAACTGGGCAGTAGGAGAACCTGGAGCCGTGTTGTGTTCTATTGAAACTGGGCAGTAGGAGAACCTGGAGTAGTGTTGTTCTATTGAAACTGGGCAGTAGGAGAACCTGGAGCCGTGTTCTATTGAAACTGGGCAGTAGGAGAACCTGGAGCTGTGTTCTATTGAAACTGGGCAGTAGGAGAACCTGGAGCTGTGTTCTATTGAAACTGGGCAGTAGGAGAACCTGGAGCCGTGTTGTGTTCTATTGAAACTGGGCAGTAGGAGAACCTGGAGCCGTGTTCTATTGAAACTGGACAGTAGGAGAACCTGGAGCCGTGTTCTATTGAAACTGGGCAGTAGGAGAACCTGGAGCCGTGTTCTATTGAAACTGGGCAGTAGGAGAACCTGGAGCCGTGTTCTATTGAAACTGGGCAGTAGGAGAACCTGGAGTAGTGGTGTTCTATTGAAACTGGGCAGTAGGAGAACCTGGAGCCGTGTTGTTCTATTGAAACTGGGCAGTAGGAGAACCTGGAGCCGTGTTGTGTTCTATTGAAACTGGGCAGTAGGAGAACCTGGAGTAGTGTTGTTCTATTGAAACTGGGCAGTAGGAGAACCTGGAGCCGTGTTCTATTGAAACTGGGCAGTAGGAGAACCTGGAGCTGTGTTCTATTGAAACTGGGCAGTAGGAGAACCTGGAGCTGTGTTCTATTGAAACTGGGCAGTAGGAGAACCTGGAGCCGTGTTGTGTTCTATTGAAACTGGGCAGTAGGAGAACCTGGAGCCGTGTTCTATTGAAACTGGACAGTAGGAGAACCTGGAGCCGTGTTCATTGAACTGGGCAGTAGGAGAACCTGGAGCCGTGTTCTATTGAAACTGGGCAGTAGGAGAACCTGGAGTGGTGTTGTTCTATTGAAACTGGGCAGTAGGAGAACCTGGAGCCGTGTTCTATTGAAACTGGGCAGTAGGAGAACCTGGAGCCGTGTTCTATTGAAACTGGGCAGTAGGAGAACCTGGAGCCGTGTTCTATTGAAACTGGGCAGTAGGAGAACCTGGAGCCGTGTTCTATTGAAACTGGGCAGTAGGAGAACCTGGAGTAGTGGTGTTCTATTGAAACTGGGCAGTAGGAGAACCTGGAGCCGTGTTGTTCTATTGAAACTGGGCAGTAGGAGAACCTGGAGCCGTGTTGTGTTCTATTGAAACTGGGCAGTAGGAGAACCTGGAGTAGTGTTGTTCTATTGAAACTGGGCAGTAGGAGAACCTGGAGCCGTGTTCTATTGAAACTGGGCAGTAGGAGAACCTGGAGCTGTGTTCTATTGAAACTGGGCAGTAGGAGAACCTGGAGCTGTGTTCTATTGAAACTGGGCAGTAGGAGAACCTGGAGCCGTGTTGTGTTCTATTGAAACTGGGCAGTAGGAGAACCTGGAGCCGTGTTCTATTGAAACTGGACAGTAGGAGAACCTGGAGCCGTGTTCTATTGAAACTGGGCAGTAGGAGAACCTGGAGCCGTGTTCTATTGAAACTGGGCAGTAGGAGAACCTGGAGCCGTGTTCTATTGAAACTGGGCAGTAGGAGAACCTGGAGTAGTGGTGTTCTATTGAAACTGGGCAGTAGGAGAACCTGGAGCCGTGTTGTTCTATTGAAACTGGGCAGTAGGAGAACCTGGAGCCGTGTTGTGTTCTATTGAAACTGGGCAGTAGGAGAACCTGGAGTAGTGTTGTTCTATTGAAACTGGGCAGTAGGAGAACCTGGAGCCGTGTTCTATTGAAACTGGGCAGTAGGAGAACCTGGAGCTGTGTTCTATTGAAACTGGGCAGTAGGAGAACCTGGAGCTGTGTTCTATTGAAACTGGGCAGTAGGAGAACCTGGAGCCGTGTTGTGTTCTATTGAAACTGGGCAGTAGGAGAACCTGGAGCCGTGTTCTATTGAAACTGGACAGTAGGAGAACCTGGAGCCGTGTTCTATTGAAACTGGGCAGTAGGAGAACCTGGAGCCGTGTTCTATTGAAACTGGGCAGTAGGAGAACCTGGAGTGGTGTTGTTCTATTGAAACTGGGCAGTAGGAGAACCTGGAGCCGTGTTCTATTGAAACTGGGCAGTAGGAGAACCTGGAGCCGTGTTCTATTGAAACTGGGCAGTAGGAGAACCTGGAGTGGTGTTGTTCTATTGAAACTGGGCAGTAGGAGAACCTGTAGCCATGTTCTATTGAAACTGGGCAGTAGCAGAACCTGAAGCCGTGTTGTGTTCTATTGAAACTGGGCAGTAGGAGAACCTGGAGCCGTGTTGTGTTCTATTGAAACTGGGCAGAAGGAGAACCTAGAGCTATGTTTGTGTTGTTGTTCCACAGGTTCTGGAGTTCCTGTGTAGTCCAGACGACGACTCCAGACACACAGAGAGACAACAGGTAGACCACTCTGTCACTATAAGGTTCAGGACTAAAGTCGTGCACTATTTACGGAATAGGGTGCCATTTCAGATTTGCCTTAGCGCTCTTTTTCTAAGCGTAGCCTGTGGATTGGTCAGGTAATGTGATCCAGTAGAGGCTGTGATTGGTTCCCAGGTGCTGTTGGAGCTGCTGCAGGTGGGAGGTGTGGTCCAGTTTGATGAGGGACGACTACTGGGACTGGCTGAGAAGGCAGAGTTGTGAGTTATCCTCTATTATTCTCTCTCTCTCTCTCTCTCGCTCTCGCTCTCGCTCTGTCTCTCTCTCTCTCGCTCTGTCTCTCGCTCTGTCTCTCGCTCTGTCTCTCGCTCTGTCTCTCGCTCTGTCTCTCGCTCTGTCTCTCGCTCTGTCTCTCGCTCTGTCTCTGTCTCTCTCTCTCTCTCTCTCTCTCTCTCTCTCTCTCTCTCTCTCTCTCTCTCTCTCTCTCTCTCTCTCTCTCTCTCTCTCTTCTCTCTCTCTCTCTCTCTCTCTCTCTCTCTCTCTCTCTCTCTCTCTCTCTGTCTCTCTTCTCTCTCTCTCTGTCTCTCTCTCTCTCGCTCGCTCTCTCTCTCTCTCTCTCTCTCCTCTCTCTCTCTCTCTCCTCTCTCTCTCTTCTCTCTCTCCTCTCTCTCTCTCTCTCTCTCTCTCTCTCTCTCTCTCTCTCTCTCTCTCTCTCTCTCTCTCTCTCTCTCTCTCTCTCTCTCTCTCTCTCTCTGTCTTCTCTCTCTCTCTGTCTCTCCTCTCTCTCTCTCTCTGTCTCTCTCTCTCTCTCTGTCCTCTCTCTCTCTCTGGTCTCTCTCTCTCTCTCTGTCTCTATGAATATACTTGTATATTATATATACTATATTCAACCACTAATTAACTCCTCCTCCCCTCCTCTCTCTCCCCCTCCCCTCTCTCCCTCCATCCCCCTCTCTCTCTCTCCCTCCCTCCCCCTCTCCCTCCTCTCTCTCTCCCTCCTCTCTCTCTCCCTCCTCTCTCTCCACCCTCTCTCTCTCCCTCCTCCTCTCTCCCTTTCCCTTTCCCTCTCTCCCTTCCCCTCTCTCTCTCCCTCCTCCTCTCTCCCTCCTCCTCTCTCTCCTCCTCCTCTCTCCCTCTCTCTCTCCCTCCCCCTCTGTCCTCCTCTCAGCTACCAGATCTGTGAGTTTCTGTATGAGCAGAAGCATCTGTATGATAAGATTCTGGACTGCTACCTCAGAGACCCTCTGAGAAAGGTAGTGTGCAGCGTACCACCCAGTAGACAGTAGGTTCTGACCCTTGTATGGATGAAGTTCACACTGGTCTTATGACATGTCAACAGGAAGAGATCTTCAACTACATCCACAACCTGCTGTCCATGCCTGGCTACAGCTCAGAGGAGAAACACTGTGTCTGGGAGAAGGCCCTGCTGCACATTGCGGAGCTGGTGACCCTTGACCCTGCCAAGTCAGCTGACCTGGTGGCCATTGCATTTCCCTGAGGAAGTACGACCCATCATCACCAGACTACAGGTCAGCTGACACGGCCCTCTAGTTTGTTCTTCACTGGTTGCCCTTTTCTTGTGGCAACAGGTCACAAATCTTGCTGCTGTGATGTCACACTGTGGTATTTCACCCAGTAGATATGGGAGTTGGATTTGTTTTCTAATTCTTTGTGGATCTGTGTAATCTGAGGGAAATATGTGTCTCTAATATGGTCATAGATTTGGCAGGAGGTTAGGATGTGCAGCTCAGTTTCCACCTCATGTTGTGGGCAGTGTTGAACCTGCAGTGGTTCGTGGGTTGCAGGGTTGCATGGTGCCACTGTTACTATTAATGCTAGTTAGTGATAGTTTGACCACCGGAGGGCGTGTTTGAGAAGCATTTGATAGCCTTCCAATAGTGGCTGTACTCGAGAAATGAAAACCTAGTATATGGGACTGATTTTAAGAAATGTTGCTTCATTAATTTGATTAATATTATGGTGTTTCTATTCCAAGAAAAACTAAAAACCCTCAGGGTTTATGTTAGGATGGAACGGAGAATATGACGCTGTACAACGTGATGGTGGTGAGTACAGTACTGGGCTATTGAACTAGAGAATCCCTGTGTCGTGCGGACCGGGGTTCAATTCCCCGACGGGAAGGAAGGAGTAGGATGTCCTTGTAAGTAAGACTATGACTTGCCTAATAAAGGTTACACTAAGAGCATAACATTTCTACACTCTAACTGTATAATTGTAGTCTAACCAATACTCAAATGGAGATTCAGTCAAAATGTAGATCTGATAGATTTATCAGGACCAGTCCCCATGCTTGTCTCAGAGCAGCTCTAAACAGCTGAAATGGTTGTAGTTGCTTCAAATCCTATTGTTTCTAACCTCAATATGCTCTTTAAATAAATAAGACCCACACGGCACATTACTCAACACTAGTGAGACTCATGTCGCCTAAAATACGACGTGACTTTCCGCCAATAATTGCATTTAGAGGATTGGAGGATATTTCTGTAATTCAGTGATATTTATTCCCGTAGTGATTCGTTATTGATCCATAACTAAATAAACATTGGCATTTTGAAACAGTATTTTTATCATTCTATTAATGAAAGCATAAAGATGCCATTATTAGGCGGTAGGGGCGGCAGGGTAGCCTAGTGGTTAGAGTGTAGAGGCGGCAGGGGAGCCTAGTGGTTAGAGTGTAGAGGCGGCAGGGGAGCCTAGTGGTTAGAGTGTTGGACTAGTAACCGCAAGGTTGCAAGTTCAAACCCCTGAGCTGACAAGGTACAAATCTGTCGTTCTGCCCCTGAACAGGCAGTTAACCCACTGTTCCCAAGCCGTCATTGAAAATAAGAATGTGTTCTTAACTGACTTGCCTGGTTAAATAAAGGTTAAAAAAAATATAAAAAATATTTTAGTTTGAAGGTGCAGACTGGCGCTAAGAACAGAACAGCGGGAACCTTTCCCTCGTCAGCACCATTATTAGGGCAATGCCCTTCGTGTTGCCAGTGTAGCGGGGGGGGGGGGGGGGGGTCCACCCTCCTCCCCCCTTCCTCCTCCTCCCTTCCCCATGGGCTAGGTCAGTCTTCTGTGCGCGGCTCTGCAGCCCATCCCGTGCCCCCTGCCCTCTTTGCCTTGAACCTCGTGAGCTTTCAGTAGATACAGCTGGAGAACTGCAAGGTAATCTCATTGTGAGCCACTCGGGAGCCATGACCAATATGACCAATATATATTGTCCTGCTAATAACAGGGTTCATAATATATCTGAGAGAATATCCAACGGGCTTTTATATCATTCTAAATTAATAATAATAATAATCATCGCTTTGTATAAAAAATAACAATATTTTGGAGATTATTTCATTTTCAAATAACGTAAAATGAGCGAGGGAAAAAGTCTAGGCCAGGACGGGTATTAAACCAGCATCTGTAGCAATACAGTTTACACTGCTATGCAGTGTCTCAGACCGCTGTGCCACTCAGGCCGCTGTACAATGTGACCGGTCTGTAGTGGCTCCTACACTACTACTGTCTGAGCTAAATGACCCTAACACAATAAAATAATAGAAACCTTAGTGAGTCATACTGAGGTCGTACACAATTATTCAGTTTCTATATAGGTTTATGCCGCCCATTCATTGTCAGTTAGAGACACAGTAGGACCCAAAAGCATAATCGGTGCTCTAACGCCCCTTATCTGGAGAAATGAAGTGGTGACGCAGGGTACTGTACTAAACATTACCTCTAAGTCCCTGTGCATAATCGCACAACTTTTAGTGGCGCAACCACTGTAGCCTGTCTTTTCTTGAGAGTCAGGTCTGCCTACGGCGGCCTTTCTCAATAGCAAGGCTATGCTCACTGAGCTTGTACATAGTCAAAGCTTTTAAGTTTGGGTCAGTCTTTTTTGTTTTCTCATGATTTGGTTGGGTCTCTCTCTTTGTCTCTGTCTCTCTCTCTCTCTTTGCTTCTCGCTTCCTCTATCTGTTCTCTCTCTCTCTCTCTCTCTCTCTCTCTCTCCTCTCTCTCTCTCTCTGTCTCTCTGTCTCTCTGTCTCTCTGTCTCTCTCCCTCTCTCTCTCTCTCTGTCTTCTCTGCTCTCCTCTGGTCTTTTCTCCTTTCTCTCTCTCTCTCTCCTCTTCCTTCCTCTCTCTCTCTTCCTTCCTCTCTCCGTCTCTCTCTCCTTCTCTCGCTCTCTCTCCCAATTCAATTCAATCGGCCTTTATTGGCATGGAAACATGTGTTAACATATCTCTCTATTCCTCTCTCTCTCCCTCTGTCTTTGTCTCTCTCTCTCCTCTTTGTCTCTCTCTCTCGGTCTGTCTCTCTCTACCCTCTGTCTCTCGCTCTCTCTCTCTCTATATATATATATCCCTGTCTCTCTCTATATATATCTCTGTCTCTCTCTCTCTCTTTGTCTTTGTCTCTCTCTTTGTCTCTGTCTCTCTCTCTCTCTTTGTCTCTCTCTCTCTCTTCTCTTTGTCTCTCTCTCTCTCTCTCTCTTCTCTCTCTCTCTCTCTTCCTCTCTCTCTCTCCTCTCTCTCTCTCTCTTCCTTCTCTCTCCTTCCTTCCTCTCTCTCTCTCTTCCTTCCTCTCTCTCTCTTCCTTCCTCTCTCTCTCTTCCTTCCTCTCTCTCTCTATCTCTCAATTCAATTCAGCGGGCTTTATTGGCATGGGAAACATGTGTTAACATATCTTTCTCTTCTTCTCTTTCTCCCTCTGCCTTTTGTCTCTCTCTCTCTCTCTCTCTCTCTCTTTGTCTCTCTCTCTCGGTCTCTCTCTCTCTCTGTCTCTCTCTACCTCTGTCTCTCTCTCTCTCTCTATATATATCTCTGTCTCTCTCTCTCTCTCTCTCTCTTTTGTCTCTCTCTTTGTCTCTGTCTCTCTCTTTGTCTCTGTCTCTCTCTTTGTCTCTCTCTCTCTCTTCGTCTCTCTCTTTGTCTCTGTCTCTCTCTTTGTCTCTCTCTTTGTCTCTCTCTCTCTTCCTCCTTCTTCCTCTCTCTCTCGCTCTCTCTCTCTCTCTCTCTCTCTCTCTCTCTCTCTCTCTCTCTCTCTCTCTCTCTCTCTCTCTCTCTCTCTCTCTCTCTCTCTCTTCCTTCCTCTCTCTCTCTCTTCCTTCCTCTCTCTCTCTTCCTTCCTCTCTCTCTCTCTCTCTCTCTTCCGACAAACACACACAGAGTCCCGCCACTGTCTGAATCAGTCTTATCTGCAGCATGTAATTGCCTGGCTGTTATCGCCGTAGGACGGGAGATAAGTGCTAATTGAAAATCTGGATTAGCAATGAGTCGTTTACTTTCCGTGTGTGTGTGTGTGTGTGTGTGTGTGTGTGTGTGTGTGTGTGTGTGTGTTGTGTGTGTGTGTTCATTTCATGTCTCTGATTCTGTTGTGTATAGAGTGAAGGGCATTTCCAGGAAAATCTGACAATGGAAGAAAAGAAACACCTTTGTGAGGTGAAGGTGTTGTATGGACCATGTAGGTGTTGTTATGGACCATGTAGGTGTTGTTATGGACCATGTAGGTGTTGTTATGGACCATGTAGGTGTTGTTATGGACCATGTAGGTGTGGTTATGACCATGTAGGTGTGGTTATGGACCATGTAGGTGTGGTTATGGACCATGTAGGTGTGGTTATGGACCATGTAGGTGTGGTTATGGACCATGTAGGTGTGGTTATGGACCATGTAGGTGTGTTATGGACCATGTAGGTGTGGTTATGGACCATGTAGGTGTGGTTATGGACCATGTAGGTGTTGCCATGGACCATGTAGGTGTGGTTATGGACCATGTAGGTGTTGTTATGACCATGCAGGTGTTGTTATGGCCATGTAGGTGTGGTTATGGACCATGTAGGTGTGGTATGGACCATGTAGGTGTGGTTATGGACCATGTAGGTGTGGTTATGACCATGTAGGTTGTGGTTATGGACCATGTAGGTGTGGTTATGGACCATGTAGGTGTGGTTATGGACCATGTCGGTGTGGTTATGGACCATGTCGGTGTGGTTATGGACCATGTCGGTGTGATTATGGACCATGTCGGTGTGATTATGGACCATGTCGGTGTGGTTATGGACCATGTAGGTGTGGTTATGGACCATGTAGGTGTGGTTATGGACCATGTAGGTGTGGTTATGGACCATGTAGGTGTGGTTATGGACCATGTAGGTGTGGTTATGGACCATGTAGGTGTTGTTATGGACCATGTAGGTGTTGTTATGGACCATGTAGGTGTTGTTATGGACCATGTAGGTGAGGTTATGGACCATGTAGGTGGTGTTATGGACCATGTAGGTGTGGTTATGGACCATGTAGGTGTGGTTATGGACCATGTAGGTGTGGTTATGGACCATGTAGGTGGTGTGTATGGACCATGTAGGTGGTGTTATGGACCATGTAGGTGTTGTTATGGACCATGTAGGGCTCCAAACTGCACACACAGGTGTAGGTGTATCTAATGGGTTGCTGTAGAAGGTGTTGTTATGGACCATGTAGGGCTCCAAACTGCACACACAGGTGTAGGTGTATCTAATGGGTTGCTGTAGACGGTGTTGTTATGGACCATGTAGGGCTGCAAACATTTCACTTCATAAGAATCACAATAATCTATGGCATTTAGCATTTTATCCAAAGTGACTTACAGGCATGAACTCTGTCTCTCACTCTGTCTCTCACTCTGTCTCTCACTCTGTCTCTCACTCTGTCTCTCACTCTGTCTCTCACTCTGTCTCTCACTCTGTCTCTCACTCTGTCTCTCACTCTGTCTCTCACTCTGTCTCTCACTCTGTCTCTCACTCTGTCTCTCACTCTGTCTCTCACTCTGTCTCTCACTCTGTCTCTCTCAATTCAATTTAAATTCAAATGGCTTTATTGGCAACATATACTACCGTTCAACAGTTTGGGATCACTTAGAAATGTCCTTGTTTTTTAAAGAAAAGCAAATGTTTTGTTCATTAAATAACATCAAATTGATCAGAAATACAGTGTAGACATTGTTAATGTTGTAAATGACTATTATAGCTGGGAAACGGCAGATATTTAATGGAATATCTACATAGGAGTACAGAGGCCCATTATCAGCAACCATCACTCCTGTGTTCCAATGCCACGTTGTGTTAGATAATAATGTTAGATAAAAACACCAATTGATTATTAGAAAACACTTTTGCAATTATGTTAGCACAGCTGAAAACTGTTGTGCTGATTTAAAGAAGGAATAAAACTGGCTTTTAGCCTTTAGGTTCGATTACAGGCTCAAATGGTCAGAAACAAAGAACTTTCTTCTGAAGCTCGTCAGTCTATTCTTGTTCTGAGAGTAGTGCACAACGCTGTGCTTCACAGAACAGCGCCTTCTTCAGTTGTGCACCGGGGCCTCCCACTCCTCTTTCTATTCTGGTTAGAGACCTTTTGCTCTCTCTTTTAAAATGATAAACGTGGATTAGCTAACACAACGTGGCATTGGAACACAGGAGTGATGGTTGCTGATACTGGGCCTCTGTACTCCTATGTAGATATTCCATTAAATATCAGCCGTTTCCTGCTACAATAGTCATTTACAACATTAACAATGTCCACACTGTATTTCTGATCAATTTGATGTTAAAAGAATGTGCTTTTCTTTCAAACAAGGACATTTCTCAGTGACCCCAAACGTTTCAATGGTAGTATATGTTTACATTGCTAAAGCAAGTGAAATAGATAATAAACAAAAGTGATTTTATTTGAATTAACAGTAAACATTACACTCACAAAAGGAATAGAGACTTTTCAAATGTCATTATGTGTGTATATACAGTGTTGTAACATGTGCAAATAGTTAAAAGTACAAAGGGAGAAATAAATAAACATCAATATGGGTTGTATTTACAATGGTGTTTGTTCTTCACTGGTTGACCTTTTCTGGTGGCAACAGGTCACACATCTTGCTGCTGTGACGGCACACTGTGGTATTTCACCCAATAGATATCGGAGCTTATCAAAATTGGATTTGTTTTGAAATTCTTTGTGGGTCTGTGTAATCTGAGGGAAATATGTGTCTCTAATATGGTCATACATTTGGCAGGAGGTTAGGAAGTGCAGCTCAGTTTCCACCTCATTTTGTGGGCAGTGTGCACATAGCCATAGTCTTCTCTTGAGAGCCATGTCTGCCTACGGCGGCCTCTCTCAATAGCAGGGCTATGCTCACTGAGTCTGTACATAGTTCAAGATTTCCTTCATTTTGGGTCAGTCACAGTGGTCAGGTATTCTGCTCTGTTTTTTGTTAATTTGTCAATGTGTTTGGGAATCGCTTCCTTTTAGGCTTTTAGGTAGAATTGAATGGCTCTTTTCTGGATTTTGATAATTAATTGGTATCAGCCTTATTCTGCTCTGCATTATTTGGTGTTTTACGTTGTACACAGAGGATATTTTTGCAGATTTCTGCATACAGACTCAATTTGTTTTTTGTGAAGTCTTGGTTGATTCTTGATTGAGCCAGTTGAGAACACCTTTATTTAACCAGGTAGGCTAGTTGAGAACACCTTTATTTAACCAGGTAGGCTAGTTGAGAACACCTTTATTTAACCAGGTAGGCTAGTTGAGAACAAGTTCTCATTTACAACTGCGACCTGGCCAAGATAAAGCACAGCAGTGTGAACAGACAACAACAGAGTTACACATGGAGTAAACAATAAACAAGTCAACAACACAGAGTTACACATGGAGTAAACAATTAACAAGTCAATAACACAGAGTTACACATGGAGTAAACAATTAACAAGTCAATAACACAGAGTTACACATGGAGTAAACAATAAACAAGTCAATAACACAGAGTTACACATGGAGTAAACAATTAACAAGTCAATAAAAAAATAGTCTATATACATTGTGTGCAAAAGGCATGAGGAGGTAGACAAATAATTACAATTTTGCAGATTAACACTGGAGTGATAAATGATCAGATGGTCATGTGCAGGTAGAGATACTGGTGTGCAAAAGAGCAGAAAAGTAAATAAATAAAAACAGTATGGGGATGAGGTAGGTCAATTGGGTGGGCTATTTACTGATGGACTATGTACAGCTGCAGCGATCGGTTAGCTGCTCAGATAGCAGATGTTTGAAGTTGGTGAGGGAGATAAGTCTCCAACTTCAGCGATTTTTGCAATTCGTTCCAGTCACAGGTAGCAGAGACCTCTCAACCATGAAGAGCGATGGGTTCTATAACTGAAGTTTAGCCAGATCCTGATATGTCACATGTTCTGTTCCTTTTGATGACGTAGAAGACCCTTCTGGCCTTGTCTCTCAGATCGTTCACAGCTTTGTGGAAGTGACCTGAGGTCCTGATGTTTAGGTCGAGGTATGTATAGTTTCCTGTGTGCTCTAGGGAAGAGGTGTCTAGATGGAATTTTTATTTGTGGTCCTGGTGACTGGACCTTTTTTGGAACACTGTTTGTTCCAAAAAACACATTGTTTTTGTCTTACTGAGATTTACTGTCAGGGCCCAGGTCTGACAGAATCTGTGGAGAATAAGGTGCTGCTGTAGGCCCTCCTTGATTGGTGACAGAAGCACCAGATCATCAACAAACAGTAGACATTTGACTTCAGATTCTAGTAGGGTGAGCCAGGATGCTGCAGACTGTTCTAGTTCCCTCGCCAATTCTTTGATGTATATGTTGAAGATAGTGGAGCTTAGGCTGCATCCCTGTCTCACCCCACAGCCTTGTGGAAAGAAATGTGTGTGTTTTTTTAACCAATTTTAACCACACACTTGTTGTTTGTAATGTCGTATGTTTTTCCCTCAACACCATTTTCCATCAGTTTGTATAGCAGACCATCATGCCAAATTGAGCCAAAAGCTTTCTTGAAATCAACAAAGCATGAGAAGACTTTGCCTTTGTTTTGGTTTGTTTGTTTGTCAATTAGGGTGTGCAGGGTGAATATGTGGTCTGTCATACGGTAATTAGGTAAGAAGCCAATTTGACATTTACTCAGTACATTGTTTTCACTGAGGAAATGTACGAGTCTGCTGTTAATGATAATGCGGAGGATTTCCCCAAGGTTACTGTTGACACATATCCCACGGTAGTTATTGGGGTCAAATTTGTCTCCACTTCTGTGGATCGGGGTGATCAGTCCTTGGTTCCAGATATTGGAGAAGATGCCAGAGCTAAGGATGATGTTAAAGAGTATAAGTATAGCCAATTGGAATTGTGGGTCTGTATATTTGATCATTTCATTGAGGATACCATCAACACCACAGGCCTTTTTGGGTTGGAGGGTTTGTATTTTGTCCTGTAGTTCATTCAGGGTAATTGGAGAATCCAGTGGGTCTTTAATAGTTGATTCTAAGATTTGTATTTGATCATGTATATGTTATTGCTGTTTGATCTTTGTCATAGAGCCAAAAAGATTGGAGAAGTGGTTTATCCAGACATCTCCGTTTTGGATAGATAACTCTTTGTGTTGTTTGTTTCGAGTTTTCCAATTTTCCCAGAAGTGGTTAGAGTCTATGGATTCTTCAATTGCATTGAGCTGATTTCTGACATGCTGTTCCTTCTTTTTCCGGTGTGTATTTCTGTATTGTTTTAGTGATTCACCATAGTGAAGGCGTAGACTCAGGTTTTCCGGGTCTCTATGTTTTTGGTTGGACAGGTTTCTCTATTTCTTCCTTAGGTTTTTTGCATTCTTCATCAAACCATTTCTCATTGTTGTTCATTTTCTTCGGTTGTCTGCTTGACATTGTTAGATGTGATAGGGAAGCTGAGAGGTCAAATATACAGTTAAGATTAGATAGGGAAGCTGAGAGGTCAAATATACAGTTAAGATTAGATAGGGAAGCTGAGAGGTCAAATATACTGTTTAGATTAAATAGGGAAGCTGAGAGGTCAAATATACTGTTTAGATTAGATAGGGAAGCTGAGAGGTCAAATATACTGTTTAGATTAGATAGGGAAGCTGAGAGGTCAAATATACTGTTTAGATTAGATAGGGAAGCTGAGAGGTCAAATATACTGTTTAGATTAGATAGGGAAGCTGAGAGGTCAAATATACTGTTTAGATTAGATAGGGAAGCTGAGAGGTCAAATATACTGTTTAGATTAGATAGGGAAGCTGAGAGGTCAAATATACTGTTTAGATTAAATAGGGAAGCTGAGAGATCAAATATACTGTTAAGATTATATAGCGAAGCTGAGAGGTCAAATATACTGTTTAGATTAGACAGGGAAGCTGAGAGATCAAATATACTGTTTAGATTAGACAGGGAAGCTGAGAGATCAAATATACTGTTTAGATTAGATAGGGAAGCTGAGAGGTCAAATTTACTGTTTAGATTAAATAGGGAAGCTGAGAGATCAAATATACTGTTTAGATTAGATAGGGAAGCTGAGAGATCAAATATACTGTTTAGATTAGATAGGGAAGCTGAGAGATCAAATATACTGTTTAGATTAGATAGGGAAGCTGAGAGGTCAAATATACTGTTTAGATTAGATAGGGAAGCTGAGAGATCAAATATACTGTTTAGATTAGATAGGGAAGCTGAGAGGTCAAATATACTGTTAAGATTAGATAGGGATTGAGGTCAGTGGGCTGACTGTGAACGCTCTGAGAGACTCTGGGTTGAGGTCAGTGGGCTGACTGTGAACGCTCTGAGAGACTCTGGGTTGAGGTCAGTGGGCTGACTGTGAACGCTCTGAGAGACTCTGGGTTGAGGTCAGTGGGCTGACTGTGAACGCTCTGAGAGACTCTGGGTTGAGGTCAGTGGGCTGACTGTGAACTCTCTGAGAGACTTTGGGTTGAGGTCAGTGGGCTGACTGTGAACTCTCTGAGAGACTCTGGGTTGAGGTCAGTGGGCTGACTGTGAACGCTCTGAGAGACTCTGGGTTGAGGTCAGTGGGCTGACTGTGAACGCTCTGAGAGACTCTGGGTTGAGGTCAGAGATAAAGTAGTCTACTGTACTACTGCCAAGAGATGAGCTGTAGATGTTCCTGCCATAAGAGTCTCCTTGAAGCCTCCCCTTGACTCTGAACAGAACCAGCGTGCGACAAAGCTGCAGGAGTTGTGACCCGTGTTCTTTGGTTGTTTTGTCTTAGTTGTGTATCTCTACTCTGTCAATTTCAATTCAAAGCTTTATTGACATGTTAACATTGCTGAAAGCAAGTAAAATAGATAATTAACAAAAGTGAAATAAACAATCAGAAATTAACACGCTATCTACATCTCTCTCTCTATCCCTCGCTCTTTCTCTCTCCTGCTATCTCTACCTCTCTCTCTCTCTCTCTCTCTCTCTCTCTCTCTCATTCTCTCTCCTGCTATCTCTCTCTCTCTCTTTCTCCTGCTATCTCTCTCTCATCTGCTATCTCTACCTCTCTCTAACCTGCTATCTCGCTCTCTCTCTCCTGCTATCTCTACCTCTCTCTCTCTCTCTCTCTCTCTCTCTCTCTCTCTCTCTCTCTCTCTCTCTCTCTCTCTCTCATTCTCTCTCCTGCTATCTCTCTCTTTCTCCTGCTATCTCTCTCTCATCTGCTATCTCTACCTCTCTCTAACCTGCTATCTCGCTCTCTCTCTCCTGCTATCTCGCTCTCTCTCTCCTGCTATCTCTCTCTCTCTCTCTCTTGCTCTCTCGCTCTCTCTCTCTCTAGGATGATCACCTAGTGTTCCAGTTCCTGAGGTGTCTTTTGGACCAGAGGTAAGATCCTTGGTTACTGTGTTGGAGCACGGAAGAATGGAACAGAGTTTTCTCTGTGGTGTGGGTGGGTGGATGGATGGTGGGTGGATGGATTCGGGTGGGCGGAAGACATCAATATCCTAGTTGTTGTGCTCTCTGGTCTGTTTAATAAACACAACATTATTATATTATTAGAGACACACAACCGTCTGTTTCCCAGTGCTACCTCCAGGGAAGGCCCTCATCCCCAGCCTCTCCTAAGACTGAGCCCCGACCTGCATGAGCTCCACATCGGCCTGCTGTGCCGATTCACTCCCCGGCAGCTCACTGACTTCCTCAAGGCCTCTCAGGACTACAGACTAGAGGAGGCCGTCCAGGTAACATCCCTACACTATAGTATAGCAGTGTGTCTGTACCTCTCAGGACTACAGTCTAGAGGAGGCCGTCCAGGTAACATCTCTACACTATAGTATAGCAGTGTGTATGTACCTCTCAGGACTACAGACTAGAGAAGGCCGTCCAGGTAACATCCCTACACTATAGCATAGCAGTGTGTCTGTACCTCTCAGGACTACAGACTAGAGGAGGCCGTCCAGGTAACGTCCCTACACTATAGTATAGCAGTGTGTCTGTGTGTATGTACCTCTCAGGACTACAGACTAGAGGAGGCCGTCCAGGTAACATCCCTACACTATAGTATAGCAGTGTGTCTGTGCCTCTCAGGACTACAGACTAGAGGAGGCCGTCCAGGTAACATCCCTACACTATAGTATAGCAGTGTGTATGTACCTCTCAGGACTACAGACTTGAGAAGGCCGTCCAGGTAACATCCCTACACTATAGTATAGCAGTGTGTCTGTACCTCTCAGGACTACAGACTAGAGGAGGCCGTCCAGGTAACGTCCCTACACTATAGTATAGCAGTGTGTCTGTGTGTATGTACCTCTCAGGACTACAGACTAGAGGAGGCCGTCCAGGTAACATCCCTACACTATAGTATAGCAGTGTGTCTGTGCCTCTCAGGACTACAGACTAGAGGAGGCCGTCCAGGTAACATCCCTACACTATAGTATAGCAGTGTGTATGTACCTCTCAGGACTACAGACTTGAGAAGGCCGTCCAGGTAACATCCCTACACTATAGTATAGCAGTGTGTCTGTACCTCTCAGGACTACAGACTAGAGGAGGCCGTCCAGGTAACGTCCCTACACTATAGTATAGCAGTGTGTCTGTGTGTATGTACCTCTCAGGACTACAGACTAGAGGAGTCCGTCCAGGTAACATCCCTACACTATAGTATAGCAGTGTGTCTGTGTGTATGTACTTACCTGTGTGTGTATCTACTTTAGACTCTGTTGTCTCACTTTTAACCCTGATTGTCCTGGGGTCAAATCAATGCCATTTCAAAGAGTGAATATTTAACCCCAGACAGACACTAGTGAGTAAACTCAGAGAATACACTCCCCCTGACCCAAACATACAGGGAGTGTCTCTCAATGCCTTGTGTTGCTCTCCCTTTCTCTCCTCTCCCTCTCTTTCTTCCTCTCTCTCCTTTCCCTCCATCTCTCCTTTCCCTCTCCCTCCCTCTCTCCCTCCCTCTCTCCCTCTCTCTCCTTTTCCTCTCTTCCTCTCTCCATCTCTCCTTTTCCTCTCGCTCGATCTCCCTCCATCTCTCCTTTCCCTCTCTCTCCCTCCATCTCTCCTTTACCTCTCTTTCTCCCTCCATCTCTCCTTTACCTCTCTTTCTCCCTCCATCTCTCCTTTCCCTCCCTCTCTCCCCCCATCTCTCCTTTCCCTCTCTCTCTCCCTCCATCTCTCCTTTCCCTCTCTCTCCCTCCGTCTCTCCTTTCCCTCTCTCTCTCTCCCTCCATCTCTCCTTTCCCTCTCTCTCCATCTCTCTCTCCCTCCATCTCTCCTTTCCCTCTCTCTCTCCCTCCATCTCTCCTTTCCCTCTCTCTCTCCCTCCATCTCTCCTTTCCCTCTCTCTCCCTCCGTCTCTCCTTTCCCTCTCTCTCTCTCCCTCCATCTCTCCTTTCCCTCTCTCTCTCTCTCTCTCTCTCTCTCTCTCTCTCTCTCTCTCCTTCCCTCTCTCCCTCTCCCTTCCTCTCTCTCCCTCTCTCTCCTTCCCTCTCTCCTTCCCTCTCTCCTTCCCTCTCTCCCTTCCTCTCTCTCTCCCTCTCTCTCCTTCCCTCTCTCCCTCTCTCCCTCTCTCTCCTTCCCTCTCTCCCTCTCTCTCTCTCTCTCTCTCCCTCCCTGTCTCTCTCCCCCTCCGTCTCTCTCCCTCTCTCTCTTCTACTCCCTCTCTCTCTCCCTCCCTGTCTCTCTCCCTCCCTGTCTCTCTCCCTCCCTGTCTCTCTCCCTCCCTGTCTCTCTCCCTCCCTGTCTCTCTCCCTCCCTGTCTCTCTCCCTCCCTGTCTCTCTCCCTCCCTGTCTCTCTCCCTCCCTGTCTCCCTCCCTCCCCCTCCCCACTAGATAACAGAACAGTACCAGGTCCATGAAGCTACATCCTATCTGTTGGAAAGAAAGGTGATTCTCATGGAGCCTTCCAGGTCCTGCTGAAGGTACAACATTTCTTCAGAACATAATTTTAATCTAAACCTAATTTACTTTCTGAGGTTATAACAAGGGAAATGTATTTATTAGTCATGTACTTTGAAATCAAGGAATGTGACATTAATTGATATTGCAGGAACCCTTAGAGACGGGCTTTAAGCACTTATGTTTGTACCTCTCTCTCTCTCTCAGACGCTGAAGGACAAACTCAGCGCTGTCACCTCAGAGAAAAGGAGTGAAGAGGAGGGGGAGACTGAGAGGGAGGAAGAGAGTCCACTGCAGAGAGTGGAGGGGTCATTGGGTGACATCATCGCTCTGTGTCACAGGAGCTCCCAGAGTCTCAACCAAGAACAGCAAGGGGTATGTGTGTGTGTCTTTCTCTGTGTGTCTTTCTCTGTGTGTGTGTGTCTTTCTCTGTGTGTGTGTGTCTTTCTCTGTGTGTGTGTCTTTCTGTGTGTGTGTGTCTTTCTGTGTGTATGTGTGTCTTTCTGTGTGTATGTGTGTCTTTCTCTGTGTGTGTGTCTTTCTGTGTGTGTGTGTCTTTCTGTGTGTGTGTGTGTCTTTCTGTGTGTGTGTCTTTCTGTGTGTGTGTGTCTTTCTGTGTGTGTGTGTCTTTCTGTGTGTGTGTGTCTTTCTGTGTGTGTGTGTCTTTCTGTGTGTGTGTCTTTCTGTGTGTGTGTCTTTCTGTGTGCGTGTGTGTCTTTCTGCGTGCGTGTGTGT
>NW_022262677.1:97500-112500 GCF_002021735.2 Oncorhynchus kisutch | reverse complement strand
TCTCTCTATATATATCTCTCTCTATCTATATCTCTCTCTATCTATATCTCTCTCTCTATATATCTCTATATATCTCTCTATATATATCTCTCTCTATATATATATCTCTCTCTATCTATATCTCTCTCTCTATATATATCTCTCTCTCTATATATCTCTATATATATATCTCTCTCTATCTATATCTCTCTCTCTATATATATCTCTCTCTATATATATCTCTCTATATATATCTCTCTATAGATATCTCTATATATCTCTCTATATATATCTCTCTCTATATATATCTCTCTATATATATCTCTATATATCTCTCTATATATATCTCTCTATATCTCTCTATATATCTCTCTCTATATATCTCTCTCTATATATATATCTCTCTCTATATATCTCTATATATCTCTATATATATCTCTATATATATCTCTCTATATATATCTCTCTATATATATATATCTCTCTATCTATATCTCTCTCTCTATATATATCTCTCTCTATATATATCTCTCTCTATATATATCTCTATATATCTCTCTATATATATCTCTATATATATCTCTCTATATATATCTCTATATATCTCTCTCTATATATCTCTCTATATCTCTCTATATATCTCTCTCTATATATATCTCTCTATATATATCTCTATATATCTCTCTATATATATCTCTATATATCTCTCTATATATATCTCTATATATATCTCTCTATATATCTCTCTATATATCTCTCTATATATCTCTCTCTATATATCTCTCTATATATATCTCTATATATCTCTCTATATATATATCTCTCTATATATCTCTCTATATATATCTCTCTCTATATATATCTCTCTATATATATCTCTCTATATATCTCTCTATATATATCTCTCTATATATATCTCTCTCTATATATATCTCTCTATATATATCTCTATATATCTCTCTATATATATATCTCTCTATATATATCTCTCTATATATCTCTCTATATATATCTCTCTCTATATACAGTGCCTTGCGAAAGTATTCGGCCCCCTTGAACTTTGCGACCTTTTGCCACATTTCAGGCTTCAAACATAAAGATATAAAACTGTATTTTTTTGTGAAGAATCAACAACAAGTGGGACACAATCATGAAGTGGAAGGACATTTATTGGATATTTCAAACTTTTTTAACAAATCAAAAACTGAAAAATTGGGCGTGCAAAATTATTCAGCCCCTTTACTTTCAGTGCAGCAAACTCTCTCCAGAAGTTCAGTGAGGATCTCTGAATGATCCAATGTTAACCTAAATGACTAATGATGATAAATACAATCCACCTGTGTGTAATCAAGTCTCCGTATAAATGCACCTGCACTGTGATAGTCTCAGAGGTCCGTTAAAAGCGCAGAGAGCATCATGAAGAACAAGGAACACACCAGGCAGGTCCGAGATACTGTTGTGAAGAAGTTTAAAGCCGGATTTGGATACAAAAATATTTCCCAAGCTTTAAACATCCCAAGGAGCACTGTGCAAGCGATAATATTGAAAACTGGCAAAAGGTCGCAAAGTTCAAGGGGGCCGAATACTTTCGCAAGGCACTGTATATCTCTCTATATATATCTCTATATATATCTCTCTATAGACACCATTCTGTATACTTCTGGCCCTTCTTTGGACACTGTGTTAACAACCCTCCAGGCAAGCTTCAATGCCATACAACTCTCCTTCCGTGGCCTCCAATTGCTCTTAAATACAAGTAAAACTAAATGCATGCTCTTCAACCGATCGCTGCCTGCACCTACCCGCCTGTCCAACATCACTACTCTGGACGGCTCTGACTTAGAATACGTGGACAACTACAAATACTTAGGTGTCTGGTTAGACTGTAAACTCTCCTTCCAGACCCATATCAAACATCTCCAATCCAAAGTTCCTTATGTTCAGTGTGTGTTAGTCATTCTGTGTGTGTGTGTGTGTTCCTATTCTCTTTCATTATGTTAAGTGTGTGTTAGTCATTCTGTGTGTGTGTGTGTGTGTGTTCCTATTCTCTTTCATTATGTTAAGTGTGTGTTAGTCATTCTGTGTGTGTGTGTGTTCCTATTCTCTTTCATTATGTTAAGTGTGTGTTAGTCATTCTGTGTGTGTGTGTGTTCCTATTCTCTTTCATTATGTTCAGTGTGTGTTAGTCATGCTGTGTGTGTGTGCTGGTGGGAGGTTAAAGTGGTCATGTGGTGTGTCCCTTGGTGGGCAGCAGTATCTCTCAGAGACTAACAACAACACAATCCCTACTCAATGATTCTCTCTCTCTCTCAGGACCCTGTGTATGGTAAAGGTCTCTGTCTCTGTCTTTCTGTCTCTCTGCCTCTCTCTCTCTCAATTCAATGTGCTTTATTGGCATGACGTAACAATGTACATGTTGCCAAAACATACTTTGGAGATTTACAATATGAAGATAATAAGAGTCAACATTGTCAACGGGACAATAACAACAATAACCAAGGGTCAAAACAACCAGACATTGAACAGTAACAATAACCAAGGGTCAAAACAACCAGACATTGAACAGTAACAATAACCAAGGGTCAAAACAACCAGACATTGAACAGTAACAATAACCAAGGGTCAAAACAACCAGACATTGAACAGTAACAACAATAACCAAGGGTCAAAACAACCAGACATTGAACAGTAACAATAACCAAGGGTCAAAACAACCAGACATTGAACAGTAACAATAACCAAGGGTCAAAACAACCAGACATTGAACAGTAACAATAACCAAGGGTCAAAACAACCAGACATTGAACAGTAACAATAACCAAGGGTCAAAACAACCAGACATTGAACAGTAACAACAATAACCAAGGGTCAAAACAACCAGACATTGAACAGTAACAATAACCAAGGGTCAAAACAACCAGACATTGAACAGTAACAATAACCAAGGGTCAAAACAACCAGACATTGAACAGTAACAACAATAACCAAGGGTCAAAACAACCAGACATTGAACAGTAACGATAAGTATACAGTAGAGGACATGTGCAGGTTGATTGGTCTGTCAGACACTGTCCCTCATCTTATAGCAGGCAGCAATGTAGTGTGCTGCCAACCCACAGCTCTCTGCGTCCTCCTCCAACAGGACGGGTGGCCTACTCTCATCAGAGAGGTCTTTGAAACCTTGAATGAGGGTTTCAAATTTGGGGAAATGACACTAATTGTTTTACATTTTGTCAGGAAATGCAGCTCCGTCTCAGGTTCTGCTGTTGTGCAGTGGTTGCACAGCCTTTCCTCTACAGGGAGCCAGGTTCTGCTGTGGTTGCACAGCCTTTCCTCTACAGGGAGCCAGGTTCTGCTGTGGTGCAGTGGTTGCACAGCCTTTCCTCTACAGGGAGCCAGGTTCTGCTGTGGTGCAGTGGTTGCACAGCCTTTCCTCTACAGGGAGCCAGGTTCTGCTGTGGTGCAGTGGTTGCACAGCCTTTCCTCTACAGGGAGCCAGGTTTTCCTGTGTCTACCCTTCTCAATGGCAAGGCTGTGCTCACTGAGCCTGTACTTTGTCAAGGTTTTTCTAAGGTTTTGATCAGTGACCATGGTCAAATAGTTAGCCATGATGTACTGTCTATTTAGGGCCAGATAGCACTGCATTGTGCTTTGTGTTTGTGTTTCCCAATAAGTAATGTAGTTTTGTTTTGACTGTGTTGTAATTTGGTTTATCCTGATTGATTGGATGTTCTGGTCCTGAGGTTTCAGTGTGTTAGTAGAACAGGTGTGTGAACTCAGGACCCGCTGGATGAGGGGACTGAGGCTTCAGTGTGTTAGTAGAACAGGTGTGGGAACTCAGGACCAGCTGGATGAGGGGACTGAGGCTTCAGTGTGTTAGTAGAACAGGTGTGTGAACTCAGGACCAGCTGGATGAGGGGACTGAGGTTTCAGTGTGTTAGTAGAACAGGTGTGTGAACTCAGGGCCAGCTGGATGAGGGGACTGAGGCTTCAGTTAGTTAGTAGAACAGGTGTGTGAACTCAGGACCAGCTGGATGAGGGGACTGAGGCTTCAGTGTGTTAGTAGAACAGGTGTGTGAACTCAGGACCAGCTGGATGAGGGGACTGAGGCTTCAGTGTGTTAGTAGAACAGGTGTGTGAACTCAGGACCAGCTGGATGAGGGGACTCTTTTCTTTGCTCAGCTCTTGGCATTGCAGGGCTTGGTAGTGATATGAGAGGGGGTCACTGTATTTTAGATGTTAACAAAACTTAAATGCTCTTTTTTGAGTGTTTATTATTAGTGGATATTGGCCTAATTCTGCCCTGCATGCATTGTATGTAGTTTTCCTCTGGACATGTAGGAGAATCTTACAGAACTCTGCATGCAGGGTTTCACTGTGTTTATCCCATTTGATCTCTCTCTCTCTCTGTGTCTCTCTCTCTGTCTCTCTCTGTCTCTCTCTCTGTATCTGTGTGTCTCTCTCTCTGTCTCTCTCTCTCTGTGTCTCTCTCTCTGTGTCTCTCTCTCTCTCTCTCTCTCTCTCTCTCTCTCTCTCTGTGTCTCTCTCTCTGTGTCTCTTTCTCTCTGTCTCTCTCTGTCTCTTTCTCTCTGTCTCTCTCTCTGCCTCTCTCTGTCTCTTTCTCTCTGTCTCTCTCACTGCCTCTTTCTCTGTCTCTCTCTCTCTCTCTCTCTCTCTGTGTCTCTCTCTCTCTCTGTGTCTCTCTCTGTCTCTCTCTCTGTCTCTCTCTCTCTCAGGACCCTGTGTATGGTAAAGGAAAGTTGGCTGAGATACAAGGCCTTATTCTGGGTATGCTGGAGACCTTCAACTATGAACAGGTAACTGTGTGTGTGTCTGTTGTTAACTTATAGAAGGGTGCGTGTGTGTGTGTCGTTAACTTACAGAAGGGTGTGTGTGTGTGAGAGAGACGACTGAAGCTGAACCCTAGTGGGGCTTGGTGTTAATTGCAAAGTGTGTTTCCAGACGCCTCTCTACTCACACTCAGTGTTGATTAGTCTGTATCCTGCTCAGACAAGGCGTCCGTGTGTGTGTGTGTCTTTGTGTGTGCGTCAGACTCTCTGTTGATAGTCTGTATCCTGCTCAGACAAGGTGTCCGTGTGTGTGTGTGTATCTTTGTGTGTGCGTCAGACTCTCTGTTGATAGTGTGTGTCCTGCCCAGATGGAGCTGGATTAATTAACACTCGCTAAGGCTCCAGATTCATCAGCCCCTCTCTCCCATGTCAGATTATTTAGTGTAGTGTGTGTGTGTGTAGGTAGTGTGTGTGTAGGTAGTGTGTGTGTAGGTAGTGTGTGTGTGTGTGTGTAGGTAGTGTGTGTGTGTGTGGGTAGTGTGTGTGTGGGTAGTGTGTGTGTGGGTAGTGTGTGTGTGTGTAGGTAGTGTGTGTGTGTGTGTAGGTAGTGTGTGTGTGTGTGTGGGGGGGGTAGTGTGTGTGTGTGTAGGTAGTGTGTGTGTGTGTAGGTAGTGTGTGTGTAGGTAGTGTGTGTGTGTGTGTAGGTAGTGTGTGTGTGTGGGTAGTGTGTGTGTGTGTAGGTAGTGTGTGTGTGTGTGTGTGTGTGTGTGTAGGTAGGGTTTGTGTTTGTGTGTGTGTGTGTGTGTGTGTGTAAGAAGTGTGTGTAGGTAGGGTTTGTGTGTGTGTGTGTGTGTGTAGGTAGGGTTTGTGTGTGTGTGTGTGTGTGTGTGTGTGTGTGTGTGTGTGTGTGTGTGTGTGTGTGTGTGTGTGTGTGTGTGTGCAGGTAGGGTCTGTGTGTGTGTGTGTGTATGTGTGCAGGTAGGGTTTGTGTGTGTAGGTAGTGTGTGTAGGTTGTGTGTGTGTGTGTCTACTCCGGTGCAGTGCAGTCTCTCCTGGAGCCAAGCCAGGGTTGTTGTAGCTCAGTCTTAACACACGTCTACACTACCGTTCAACAGTTTGGTGTCATTTAGAAATGTCCTTGTTTTTGAAAGAAAATCACATTTTTTTGTCCATTAAAATAACATAAATTGATCAGAATTACAGTGTAGACATTGTTAATGTTGTAAATGATTATTGTAGATGGAAACGGCTGATTGTTTTATTAGCTAATCCAAGTTTATCATTTTAAAACGCAAATAGATCATTAGAAAACCCCTTTGCAATTATGTTAGCACAGATGAAATCAGTTGTCCTGATTAAAGATCAATACAACTGTCCTTCTTTAGACTAGTTGAGTATCTGGAGCATCTGCATTTGTGGGTTCGATTACAGGTTCAAACTGTCAGAGTAGCAGAGAAAAAGCCATATCTCAGACTGGCCAATAAAAAGAAAAGATTAAGATGGACAAAATAACAGACACTGGACAGAGGAACTCTGCCTAGAATGGACCAAATATGTGCTTTTCTGTCAAAAACACATTTCTGAGTGACCCCAAACTTTTGAATAGTAGTGTAAAAATGCACACACCAAGAGTGTGTACGGTTGTCATCAAGGTAAAGGGTGGCTACTTTGAAGAATCTCAAATATAAAATATATTTAGATGTGTTTAACCCTTTGTTGGTTACGACATGATTCCATATGTGTTATTTCATAGTTTTGATGTCTTCACTATTATTCTACAATGTATAAAGAAAGAAAAACCCTTGAATGAGTCGGTGTGTCCTTACTTTTGACTGGAACTGTACAGATGTACGGTTGTTCAGATACACACACACACACACACACACACACACACACACACACACACACACACACACACACACACACACACACACACACACACACAGACTGTCTGCCAGAGAGCTGATGAAACGGTGTGAAACAAGTAGCACACACACACACACACACACACACGTTTCTCTCCAGCTCACTCAGGCAGAACTGGTTGAATTCGCAGAGGGATGAAATGCCTCTGAGGCTGAAGCTACTTTCCCCCATATCTCTCCTCTGCTTGAGTCCTTTATGGCACCCTATTCCCTTTATAGTGCACTAGTGAAATGTAGTTCACTACAGTACATGGGGACAAGCCTTATAGGATGTAGACCTCTCTTCTCTGTCTCTCTCTCCCACCTCTCCTCCTTCTTTCCCTCTCTCCTCTCCCTCCCCTCTTCCCTCTTTTCCTCTTTCCCTCCTCTCTCTCTCCGCTCCCTCATCTTTCTCTCTACTCTCTCTCATCGCTCTCCTCTCCTCGCTCCCTTCTCTTTCTCTCCTTCCTCTCTCTCTACTCTCTCTACTCTCTCTCCTCTCCTTTCTCCCTCTCCTCCCTCCTCATTCTTTTCCTGTCCTCTCTCCTCTTTCCTCTCCTCCCTATTTTTCTATTTTTCTCTCTCCTCCCTCCTCTCCTCCCTCCTCCCTCCCTTCCTTTCCTCCAGTCTTCTCTGACATGAAATGACAGGACAGTCCATAGGAGGATAAGTGAATAGCTCTCAGCTTCCCAAATGGCAGTGAAATAGAGCTGTGTGAAGTTGAGTGGTACTGTGTCCATGCCAGGCCTCCTCTCTCCCTCCCTGAGGCCTCCACTACTATTTAACATGCTGAGAGAGTAGAGGATGACTGGTGGGTTGTATAGTACTATTTAACATGAGAGACTAGAGAAGATGACTGGTGGGTTGTACAGTACTATTTAACATGAGAGACTAGAGAGGATGACTGGTGGGTTGTACAGTACTATTTAACATGCTGAGAGACTAGAGAGGATGACTGGTGGGTTGTACAGTACTATTTAACATGAGAGACTAGAGAGGATGACTGGTGGGTTGTACAGTACTATTTAACATGCTGAGAGAGTAGAGAGGATGACTGGTGGGTTGTACAGTACTATTTAACATGAGAGACTAGAGAGGATGACTGGTGGGTTGTATAGTACTATTTAACATGCTGAGAGAGTAGAGAGGATGACTGGTGGGTTGTATAGTACTATTTAACATGAGAGACTAGAGAGGATGACTGGTGGGTTGTACAGTACTATTTAACATGAGAGACTAGAGAGGATGACTGGTGGGTTGTACAGTACTATTTAACATGAGAGACTAGAGAGGATGACTGGTGGGTTGTACAGTACTATTTAACATGCTGAGAGACTAGAGAGGATGACTGGTGGGTTGTACAGTACTATTTAACATGAGAGACTAGAGAGGATGACTGGTGGGTTGTACAGTACTATTTAACATGCTGAGAGAGTAGAGAGGATGACTGGTGGGTTGTACAGTACTATTTAACATGCTGAGAGACTAGAGAGGATGACTGGTGGGTTGTACAGTACTATTTAACATGCTGAGAGACTAGAGAGGATGACTGGTGGGTTGTACAGTACTATTTAACATGAGAGACTAGAGAAGATGACTGGTGGGTTGTACAGTACTATTTAACATGCTGAGAGACTAGAGAGGATGACTGGTGGGTTGTACAGTACTATTTAACATGCTGAGAGACTAGAGAGGATGACTGGTGGGTTGTACAGTACTATTTAACATGAGAGAGTAGAGAGGATGACTGGTGGGTTGTACAGTACTATTTAACATGCTGAGAGACTAGAGAGGATGACTGGTGGGTTGTATAGTACTATTTAACATGAGAGAGTAGAGAGGATGACTGGTGGGTTGTACAGTACTATTTAACATGCTGAGAGACTAGAGAGGATGACTGGTGGGTTGTACAGTACTATTTAACATGCTGAGAGACTAGAGAGGATGACAGGTGGGTTGTACAGTACTATTTAACATGCTGAGAGACTAGAGAGGATGACAGGTGGGTTGTACAGTACTATTTAACATGAGAGAGTAGAGACTAGAGAGGATGACTGGTGGGTTGTACAGTACTATTTAACATGCTGAGAGACTAGAGAGGATGACAGGTGGGTTGTACAGTACTATTTAACATTAGAGACTAGAGAGGATGACTGGTGGGTTGTACAGTACTATTTAACATTAGAGACTAGAGAGGATGACTGGTGGGTTGTACAGTACTATTTAACATGAGAGACTAGAGACTAGAGAGGATGACTGGTGGGTTGTACAGTACTATTTAACATTAGAGACTAGAGAGGATGACTGGTGGGTTGTACAGTACTATTTAACATGAGAGACTAGAGAGGATGACTGGTGGGTTGTACAGTACTATTTAACATGCTGAGAGAGTAGAGACTAGAGAGGATGACTGGTGGGTTGTACAGTACTATTTAACATGAGAGACTAGAGAGGATGACTGGTGGGTTGTACAGTACTATTTAACATGCTGAGAGAGTAGAGACTAGAGAGGATGACTGGTGGGTTGTACAGTACTATTTAACATGCTGAGAGAGTAGAGACTAGAGAGGATGACTGGTGGGTTGTACAGTACTATTTAACATGAGAGAGTAGAGACTAGAGAGGATGACTGGTGGGTTGTACAGTACTATTTAACATGAGAGAGTAGAGACTAGAGAGGATGACTGGTGGGTTGTACAGTACTATTTAACATGAGAGAGTAGAGACTAGAGAGGATGACTGGTGGGTTGTATAGTACAGTGAATGTTTGATTCTGTGAGAAATAATTTCCAGGATAATCCAGCTGGTCTCTTTCAAACATTTATCCAGAGCACAAACTGATCTGGGACCAGGATACAATAAATCAAATAATTCTCTCCCCTCCCCCAGACGTTACTGGAGACGACCACCAGTCTGTTGAACCATGACCTCCACTGGTCCCTGTCTCACCTGCGAGCGGCGGTCAGCAGGGGGCTCCACCCCCGTCAGGACCACTGTAACATCTGCCTGCAGCAGTACAGGAGAAGTCAGGACAGCCCAGATGACATCATCATATTCAGGTCATCACCACAACACTCACATCCACATGTGTTCTCTACCACCACTGTCATGACATCATCATATTCAGGTCATCACCACAACACTCACATCCACGTGTGTTCTCTACCACCACTGTCATGACATCATCATATTCAGGTCATCACCACAACACTCACATCCACATGTGTTCTCTACCACCACTGTCATGACATCCTCATATTCAGGTCATCACCACAACACTCACATCCACATGTGTTCTCTACCACCACTGTCATGACATCCTCATATTCAGGTCATCACCACAACACTCACATCCACGTGTGTTCTCTACCACCACTGTCATGACATCCTCATATTCAGGTCATCACCACAACACTCACATCCACGTGTGTTCTCTACCACCACTGTCATGACATCCTCATATTCAGGTCATCACCACAACACTCACATCCACGTGTGTTCTCTACCACCACTGTCATGACATCCTCATATTCAGGTCATCACCACAACACTCACATCCACGTGTGTTCTCTACCACCACTGTCATGACATCCTCATATTCAGGTCATCACCACAACACTCACATCCACATGTGTTCTCTACCACCACTGTCATGACATCCTCATATTCAGGTCATCACCACAACACTCACATCCACATGTGTTCTCTACCACCACTGTCATGACATCATCATATTCAGGTCATCACCACAACACTCACAGTACTGTGTTCTGATAGAGGAGGAATGGTGTCAGATCTGTTTACAGTACATTGTTCTGATAGAGGATGAATGGTGTCAGATCTGTTTACAGTACAATGTTCTGATAGAGGATGAATGGTGTCAGATCTGTTTACAGTACAATGTTCTGATAGAGGAGGAATGGTGTCAGATCTGTTTACAGTACACTGTTCTGATAGCGGATGAATGGTGTCAGATCTGTTTACAGTACACTGTTCTGATAGTGGATGAATGGTGTCAGATCTGTTTACAGTACACTGTTCTGATAGCGGATGAATGGTGTCAGATCTGTTTACAGTACACTGTTCTGATAGCGGATGAATGGTGTCAGATCTGTTTACAGTACACTGTTCTGATAGAGGATGAATGGTGTCAGATCTGTTTACAGTACACTGTTCTGATAGCGGATGAATGGTGTCAGATCTGTTTACAGTACACTGTTCTGATAGCGGATGAATGGTGTCAGATCTGTTTACAATACAATGTTCTGAACCTGTCACCTCACTGAACATTTCCCAGGCTGGTGCTGTAGTGGAGGAGACATCACAGGTAATGCTGTTAACACCTTTTGTGTGTGTGTGTGTGTGTGTGTGTGTGTGTGTGTGTGTGTGTGTGTGTGTGTGTGTATGTGTGTGTGTATATGTGTGTGTGTGTGTGTGTGTGTGTGTGTGTGTGTGTGTGTAGCTGCGGCCACCTGTACCACTGCCAGTGTCTGCAGAGGAAGGGGAGTGGCCACGCGGAGCCCAGGTTGCTGCAGGTCTGGAGCTGCTACAAGTGTATCTCCTCACAGAGAGGGAGGGGCGGGGACAGGGTCACCACGGAGACCGGGAGGGGGCGAAGCACCTCCCTCGCACAGGTCAGTCAGTGACATCACACAGAATATGACCTCAGACCTGTTAATGGGGTTGGTTGGTTGTGTGTTATTTTATAGTAGCTGCTCGTGAGAGGGGAGAGACAGGCTATGTGCACACTGCCCACAAAATGAGGTGGAAACTGAGCTGCACTTCCTGACCTCCTGCCTACACACATACTAGACACATATTTCCCTCAGATTACACAGACCCACAAAGAATTCGAAAACAAACCCAATTTTGGTAAACTCAGAAGTTTACATACACTCAATTAGTATCTGGTAGCATTGCTTTAACTTGGTATGGCTGCAATCCCGATATCGGGATAAGTGTCATCAATAACCGCTGAATAGCATAGCGCTACATTCAATAAATATTACTACAAATATTTATATTCATGAAATCACAAGTGCAATATAGGAAAACACAGCTTATCCCTTTGTTAATCCACCTGTCGTGTCAGATTTTGAAATTATGCTTTACAGCGAAAGCAATCCAAGCGTTTGTGTAAGGTTATCGATCGCATGACAAAACATTAAGTACACTTAGCATTAGGTAGCTCGGTCACGAAAATCAGAAAAGCATTCAAATTAATCGTTTACCTTTGATGACCTTCGGATGTTTTCACTCACGAGACTCCCAGTTACACAACAAATGTTCCTTATGTTCCATAAAGATTATTTTTAGATCCAAAATACCTCGGTTTGTTTGTTATGTTCAGAAATCCACAGGAAAGAGCAGTCACGACAACGCAGACGAAAATTCCAAATAGTTTCCATAATGTCCACAGAAACATGTCAAATGTTTTTTATAATCACTCCTCAGGTTGTTTTTAAAATATATAATTGATAATATATCAACCACACATGTCTTTCACAGTAGGAGAGGGGAAAACAATGGCTGTCCAAATTCTGTTGCGCGAGCAAAAGTTATGTGACCACTTGACGCCATGTTATCGTTCTGGCTCATTTTTCAAAATAAAAGCCTGAAACTATGTCAAAGACTGTTGACACCTTGAGAAAGCGATAGGAAAAGGAATCGGGTTCATATCCCTGTAAATCCAGCAAAGGGAGGCTATGGAACATGGAGATTTTTAAAAAAGAAGCCACTTCCTGTTTTGATTTTCCTCAGGGTTTCGCCTGCAATATCAGTTCTGTTATACTCACAGACAATATTTTGACAGTTTTGGAAACTTTAGAGTGTTTTCTATCCAATACTAATAATAATATGCATATATTAGCAACTGAGACTGAGGAGCTGACCGTTTACAATGGGCACCTTTTCATCCAAGCTACTCAATACTGCCCCTGCAGCCATAAAAAATATATTTTTTAAAACTTGGGTCAAACGCTTCAGGTAGCCTTCCACAAGCTTCCCACAATAAGTTGGTTGAATGTTGGCCCTTCCTCCTGACAGAGCTGGTGTAACTAAGTCAGGTTTGTAGGCCTCCTTTTTGTAGGACCACGCTTTTTTAGTTCTGCCAACAAATTTTCTAGCAGATTGAGGTCAGGGCTTTGTGATGGCCACTCCAATACTTTGACTTTGTTGTCCTTAAGCCATTTTGCCACAACTTTGGGAGTATGCTTGTGGGGTCAATGTCAATTTGGAAGACCCATTTGCGACCAAGCTTTAACTTCCTAACTGATGTCTTGAGATGTTGCTTCAATATATCCACATCATTTTTCTCCCTCATGATGCCATCCATGTTGTGAAGGGCACCAGTCCCTCCTGCAGCAAAGCACCCCCACAACATGATGCTGCCACCCCCGTGCTTCACGGTTGGGATGGTGTTCTTCAGCTTGCAAGCCTCCCCCTTTCCTCCAAACATAACGATGGTCATTATGGCCAAACAGTTATATTGTTGTTTCATCAGACCAGAGGACATTTCTCCAAAAAGTACGATCTTTGTCCCCATGTGAAGTTGCAAACCGTAGTTGGCATTTTTATGGCGGTTTTGGAGCAGTGGCTTCTTCCTTGCTGAGCGGCCTTTCAGGTTATGTCGATATAGGACTCGTTTTACTGTAGATATAGATACTTTTGTACCTGTTTCCTCCAGCATCTTCACAACGTCCTTTGCTGTTGTTCTGGGATTGATTTGCACTTTTTGCAACAAAGTATGTTCATCTCTAGATGACAGAACGCATCTTCTTCCTGAGTAGCATGACGGCTGCGTGGTCCCATGGTGTTTATACTTGCGTACTATTGTTTGTACAGATGAACGTGGTGCCTTCAGGCATTTGGAAATTGCTCCCAAGGATGAACCAGACTTGTGGAGGTCCACAATTTTTTCCCGATGTCTTGGCTGATATCTATTGATTTTCCCATGATGTCAAGCAAAGAGGCACTGAGTTTGAAGGTAGGCCTTGAAATACATCCACAGGTACTCCTCCAATTGACTCAAATGTTGTCAATTAGCCTATCAGAAGCTTCTAAAGACATGACATCGTTTTCTGGAATTTTCCAAGCTATTTAAAGGCACAGTCAACTTAGTGTATGTAAACTTCTGACCCAGTGGAATTGTGATACAGTGAATTATAAGTGAAATAATCTGTCTGTAAACAATTGTTGGAAAAATTACTTGTGTCATACACAAAGTAGATGTCCTAAATGACTTGCCAGAACTATAGATTGTTAACAAGACATTTGTGGAGTGGTTGAAAAACGAGTTTTAATGACTCCAACCTAAGTGTATGTAAACGAGTTTTAATGACTCCAACCTGAGTGTATGTAAACTTCTGACTTCAACTGTAACCTTTAGAGAAGCAACACACAGCCAGACAACTGTCCTGCTAGATAACCTTTAGAGAAGCGACACACAACTAGACAACTGTCCTGCTAGATAACCTTTAGAGAAGTGACACACAACTGTCCTGCTAGATAACCTTTAGAGAAGCAACACACAACTAGACAACTGTCCTGCTAGATAACCTTTAGAGAAGCGACCCAAACTAGACAACTGTCCTGCTAGATAACCTTTAGAGAAGCAACACACAACTAGACAACTGTCCTGCTAGATAACCTTTAGAGAAGCGACACACAACTGTCCTGCTAGATAACCTTTAGAGAAGCAACACACAACTAGACAACTGTCCTGCTAGATAACCTTTAGAGAAGCAACACACAACTAGACAACTGTCCTGCTAGATAACCTTTAGAGAAGCGACACACAACTGTCCTGCTAGATAACCTTTAGAGAAGCAACACACAACTAGACAACTGTCCTGCTAGATAACCTTTAGAGAAGCGACACACAACCAGACAACTGTCCTGCTAGATAACCTTTAGAGAAGCGACACACAACCAGACAACTGTCCTGCTAGATAACCTTTAGAGAAGCGACACACAACCAGACAACTGTCCTGCTAGATAACCTTTAGAGAAGCGACACACAACTAGACAACTGTCCTGCTAGATAACCTTTAGAGAAGCGACACACAACCAGACAACTGTCCTGCTAGATAACCTTTAGAGAAGCGACACACAACTAGACAACTGTCCTGCTAGATAACCTTTAGAGAAGCAACACACAACTAGACAACTGTCCTGCTAGATAACCTTTAGAGAAGCGACACACAACCAGACAACTGTCCTGCTAGATAACCATTAGAGAAGCGACACACAACCAGACAACTGTCCTGCTAGATAACCTTTAGAGAAGCGACACACAACCAGACAACTGTCCTGCTAGATAACCTTTA
>NW_022262677.1:50000-95000 GCF_002021735.2 Oncorhynchus kisutch | reverse complement strand
TCTAGTAAATAAATATCCAAACACTGAGTGGCTGAGTTTAATGAAGGTTCTGGAAACACTCTCTCACTCTCTGAGCGACTGAGTTTAATGAAGGTTCTGGAAACACTCAATCACTTGTCTCTCTCTCTCCCTCTTTCTCTCCCTCTTTCTCTCCCTCTCTCTCTCCCTCTTTCTCTCCCTTTCTTTCCCTCTTTCTCTCCCTTTCTCTCTCCCTCTCTCTCTTTCTCTCCCTCTTTCTCTCCCTCTCTCTCTCCCTCTTTCTCTCCCTTTCTCTCTCCCTCTTTCTCTCCCTTCTCTCTCCCTCTTTCTCTCCCTCTTTCTTTCTCTCCCTCTTCTCTCTCTCTCCCTCTTTCTTTCTCTCCCTCTTTCTCTCTCTCTCTCTCCCTCTTTCTCTCCCTCTCTCTCTCCCTCTTTCTCTCCCTCTCTCTCTCTTCTTTCTCTCCCTCTCTCTCCCTCTTTCTCTCCCGCTCTCTCCCTCTTTCTCTCTCCCTCTCTCTCTTTCTCTCCCTCTTTCTCTCCCTCTCTCTCTCCCTCTTTCTCTCCCTTTCTCTCTCCCTCTTTCTCTCCCTCTTTCTTTCTCTCCCTCTTTCTCTCTCTCTCCCTCTTTCTTTCTCTCCCTCTTTCTCTCTCTCTCCCTCTTTCTTTCTCTCCCTCTTTCTCTCTCTCTCTCTCCCTCTTTCTCTCTCTCTCTCCCTCTTTCTCTCCCTCTCTCTCTCCCTCTTTCTCTCCCTCTCTCTCTCTTCTTTCTCTCCCTCTCGCACCCTCTTTCTCTCCCGCTCTCTCCCTCTTTCTCTCCCGCTCTCTCCCTAACCTCACACACACCATACTCACACCATACACACACACACACCATACACACACACACACACCATACACACACACACACACCATACACACACACACACACCATACACACACACACCATACACACACACACACACACCATACACACACACACACACCATACACACACACACACCATACACACACACCATAACCATACACACACACACACACCATACACACACACCATACACACACACACCATACACACACACCATACACACACACCATACTCACACACCATACTCACAAACCATACACACACACCATACTCACACACCATACACACACACCATACACATACACACACACCATACACATACACACACACCATATACACACACACACACCATACACACACCATACATACATACACCAGACACACCTCACACACACACCATACATACATACACCAGACACACCTCACACACACACACACACCATACACACACACACACCATACACACACCATACCACACACCACACACACATACACCAGACACACCTCACACACACACACCATACACACACCATACATACACCAGACACACCTCACACACACACCATACACACCTCACACCATACACACACACCATACACACACACACACCATACACACACACACACCATACACACACACACCATACACACACACACACTATACACACACACACACCATACACACACCATACACACCATACATACATACACCAGACACACCTCACACACACACCATACACACACCATACATGCATACACCAGACACACCATACACACACACACCATATACACACACACCATACACACACACACACCCACTATACACACACACACACACCATACACACACCATACATACATACATATACCAGACACACACACACACTATACACACACACACACCATACACACACCTCACACACACCATACACACACCATACATACATACATACACCAGACACACCTCACACAGACACCATACACACACACACCATACACAGACACCATACACACACACACACACTATACACACACACACACCATACACACACCATACATACATACACCAGACACACCATACACACACACACACACACACACACACACACCATACACACACACACACACACACCATACACACACCATACACACACCATACACACACCATACATACACACACCAGACACACCATACACACACCATACATACATACACCAGACACACCATACACACACACACACACCATACACACACACACACACACACCATACACACACACACACCATACACACACACACACACACACTATACACACACACACACACTATACACACACACACACCATACACACACCATACACACACACACACACAACCACAGAGAAATCCAGCGCCTTCAGAATGTTTCACACCCCTTGACTTATTCCACATGGTGTAGTTACAGCCTGAATTCAAAATGGATGACAGACATTTTAGCTCATTTGTTGAAAATGCAATACAGAAAAATCTCATGTACATATTAGTATTCCATCCTTTGTAATGACACTCCAAATTGAGCTCAGGTGGATCCAATTTCCTTTGATCATCCTCGATTGGAGTCCACCTGTGACCAATACAATTGTTTGGAATATGATTTAGACACCTGTCTCTATATAAGGTCCCACAGTTGACAGTGCATGTCAGAGCAGGAACTATACCATGAAGTCAGAGGAACTGGAGAAACTGTCCCTCGATCTCACGGATAGAACTGTGAGGAATCAGATACACTATATAGACAGCAGTATGTGGACACCCCTTCAAATGAGTGGATTTGGCCAGTTCAGCCACACCTGTTGCTGACAGTTGTATACAATCGAGCACACAGCCATGCAATCTCCATACAGCCATGCAATCTAGGCAGTTGAATGGCCTTACTGGAGAGCTCAGTGACTTTCAACGTGGCACCACTGTCATAGGATGCCACCTTTCCAACAAGTCAGTTCATCACATTTCTGCCCACCTAGAGCTGCCCCGGTCAACTGTAAGTGCTGTTATTGTGAAGTGGAAATGTCTAGGACAACAACCGTTCAGCTGCGAAATGGTAGGCCACACAAGCTGAAGCACGTTGTGCCTAAAAATCATCAGTCCACGGTTGCAACACTCTCTATCGAGTTCCAAACTGCCTCTGGAAGCAAAATCAGCACAAGAGCTGTTCGTCGGGAGCTTCATGAAATGGATTTCTGTGGCCCTGTGCACAAAGCAAGGTCCATATAGAAATGGTTTGTTGCGATCGGTGTGGAAGAACGTGATTGGCCTGCACAGTGCCCTGACCTCAACCCCATCGAACACCTTTAGGATGAATTGGAACGCCGAGCTGCGAGCCAGGCCTTAATCACCCAACATCAGTGCCCGACTTCAATAATACTCTTGTGGCTGAATGGAAGCAAGTCCTCAGCAATGTTCCAATATCTAATGGAAAGTCTTTCCAGAGGAGTGGAGGCTTTTATAGCAGCAAAGGGGGGTACCAACTCCATGTTAATGCCCATGATTTTGGAATGAGAGGTTTGATGAGCAGATGTCCACATACTTTTGATCATGTAGTGTATCTGTGGAAGGGTATAAAACCATTTCTAGAGTGTTGAAAGTTTCCAAGAGCACAGTGGTCTCCATTATTGGGAAATTGAACAAATATGGAACTAACCAGACTCTTTTCCTTTGAGCTGGCCGTCCGACCGACCAAACTGAGAAACCGGGCAAGAAGGACCTTGGTCAGGGAGTTGACCAAAAACCCAATGGCTGAGTTGGGAGAACCAGTCTCTACAGAACTTCACCAATCTGGGCTTTATGGGGGAGTGGCCAGACGGAAGCCACTCCTGAGAATAAGACGCGTGACATCACATCTGGTGTTTGCAAAAAAAAGTCATGTGAAAGACGTGTGAAAGATAAGGCAAAATATCCTGTGGTCTGATCAGACTGATATTGAACTCTTTGGCCTGAATGCAAAGCGCTATGTCTGGAGAGAACCAGGCACAGCTCATCACCTGTCTAACACCATCCCTAACGTGAAGCATGGTGGTGGCAGCATCATACTATGGGGATGCTTTTCAGCAGCAGGGACTGGGAGACTGGTAAGGATAGAGGGGAACAATGAATGGAGCCAAATACAGGCACATCCTTGATGAGAACCTACTTCAGAGTGCAAACAACCTTAGACTGGGGTGAAGATTTATGTTCCAACAGGACAATGACCCCAAGCATACAGCCCAAGCAACACTGGAATGGCTTCAGAACTAGAATGCGTAATTGAGTGGCCCAGCCAAAGCCCAGACTTGAATCCCATTGAAAACTTGTGGAAAGACTTGAAGATTGCTGTTTACTACCGCTTTCCATCTAACTTAACAGAGCTCGAGGATATCCCCAAATCCAGATGTACAAAGCTGATTCAGACATCCCCAAGACGACTCAAAGCTGATCCAGACATCCCCAAGACGACTCAAAGCTGATCCAGACTTCCCCAAGACGGCTCAAAGCTGATCCAGACTTCCCCAAGACGGCTCAAAGCTGATCCAGACATCCCCAAGACGACTCAAAGCTGATCCAGACTTCCCCAAGACGGCTCAAAGCTGATCCAGACTTCCCCAAGACGACTCAAAGCTGATCCAGACATCCCCAAGACGACTCAAAGCTGATCCAGACTTCCCCAAGACGACTCAAAGCTGATCCAGACATCCCCAAGACGACTCAAAGCTGATCCAGACATCCCCAAGACGACTCAAAGCTGATCCAGACATCCCCAAGACGACTCAAAGCTGATCCAGACTTCCCCAAGACGACTCAAAGCTGATCCAGACTTCCCCAAGACGACTCAATCGCCCCCAAAGGTGCTTTTACAAAGTATTGACCCAGGTGTGAACACAAAAATAATAATTCATGGGGTATTGTGTGTAGATGGGTGAGAGAAAACAAATCAATGTAATCCGTTTTGAATTCAGGCTGTAACACAACAAGATGTAGACGAAGTCAAGGGGAATTAACACGTTCTGATCCATCACACTATCAGTGCTTTGCTGTTCACCGTCCCAGAATCCCTCACATCTCTCTCTGTCAGCGTTTGAAAATGTCATCTCACCAATCAGACAACACACACACACCTGTTTAGCCTCCAGTCAATGATGTAAATGTCACTTCTACCCTGCATTTATCTTAAATAACTCTGACTTTTCAAAACAGATTATCTTTCTCTTGTTCCTCGTTGCCGTTCAGCCAATCTTCATGCAGGTCACGTTTGATGGGTTTTTCCTCAGGCGCTGGCATTTTACAGTTATTAAAAAGATCCAAATCACCAGAGGGCCGTGGAAACAATGATTGTTTTATTCTGTTCTTTTTCTGTTAATTGAAGCCTGTCAACAGTGGAAGTCTTTGGAGCTACTATAGTGTCCTATAGATGAGAGATAATGATAGTGTCCTGGAGATGTGGATAGTGTCCTGGAGATGAGGGATGGGGATAGTGTCCTATAGATGAGAGATGTGGATAGTGTCCTGGAGATGTGGATAGTGTCCTGGAGATGAGGGATGTGGATAGTGTCCTATAGATGTGGATAGTGTCCTGGAGATGTGGATAGTGTCCTGGAGATGAGGGATGTGGATAGTGTCCTATAGATGTGGATAGTGTCCTGGAGATGAAAGATGTGGATAGTGTCCTATAGATGTGGATAGTGTCCTGGAGATGAAAGATGTGGATAGTGTCCTAGAGATGAGGGATGAGGATAGTGTCCTAGAGATGAGGATAGTGTCCTAGAGATGAGGATAGTGTCCTAGAGATGGGGATAGTGTCCTAGAGATGAGAGATGCGGATAGTGTCCTAGAGATGAGAGATGTGGATAGTGTCCTAGAGATGAGAGATGGGGATAGTGTCCTAGAGATGAGGATAGTGTCCTAGAGATGTGGATAGTGTCCTGGAGATGTGGATAGTGTCCTGGAGATGAGGGATGTGGATAGTGTCCTATAGATGTGGATAGTGTCCTGGAGATGAAAGATGTGGATAGTGTCCTATAGATGTGGATAGTGTCCTGGAGATGAAAGATGTGGATAGTGTCCTAGAGATGGGGATAGTGTCCTAGAGATGAGGGATGGGGATAGTGTCCTAGAGATGAGTATAGTGTCCTAGAGATGGGGATAGTGTCCTAGAGATGAGAGATGTGGATAGTGTCCTAGAGATGAGAGATGAGGATAGTGTCCGAGAGATGAGGATAGTGTCCTAGAGATGGGGATAGTGTCCTAGAGATGGGGATAGTGTCCTAGAGATGGGGATAGTGTCCTAGAGATGGGGATAGTGTCCTAGAGATGAGGATAGTGTCCTAGAGATGAGGATAGTGTCCTAGAGATGAGGATAGTGTCCTAGAGATGAGAGATGAGGATAGTGTCCTAGAGATGAGGATAGTGTCCTAGAGATGGGGATAGTGTCCTAGAGATGAGGGTAGTGTCCTAGAGATGAGGATAGTGTCCTAGAGATGAGGATAGTGTCCTAGAGATTATGATAGTGTCCTAGAGATGAGGATAGTGTCCTAGAGATGAGGATAGTGTCCTAGAGATGAGGATAGTGTCCTAGAGATGTGGATAGTGTCCTAGAGATGTGGATAGTGTCCTAGAGATGAGGATAGTGTCCTAGAGATGTGGATAGTGTCCTAGAGATGAGGATAGTGTCCTGAGATGAGGATAGTGTCCTAGAGATGAGAGATGAGGATAGTGTCCTAGAGATGAGGATAGTGTCCTAGAGATGGGGATAGTGTCCTAGAGATGAGGATAGTGTCCTAGAGATGAGGATAGTGTCCTAGAGATGAGGATAGTGTCTTAGAGATGAGGATAGTGTCCTGAGATGAGGATAGTGTCCTAGAGATGAGAGATGAGGATAGTGTCCTAGAGATGAGGATAGTGTCCTAGAGATGGGGATAGTGTCCTAGAGATGAGGGTAGTGTCCTAGAGATGGGGATAGTGTCCTAGAGATGAGGGTAGTGTCCTAGAGATGAGTATTATTTTTATTTTTATTTTTTTTATTTTACCTTTATTTTACTAGGCAAGTCAGTTAAGAACAAATTCTTATTTTCAATGACGGCCTAGGAACAGTGGGTTAACTGCCTGTTCAGGGGCAGAACGACAGATTTGTACCTTGTCAGCTCGGGGATTCGAACTCTAGGATAGTGTCCTAGAGATGAGGATAGTGTCCTAGAGATGAGGATAGTGTCCTAGAGATGAGGATAGTGTCCTAGAGATGAGGATAGTGTCTTAGAGATGGGGATAGTGTCCTAGAGATGGGGATAGTGTCCTATAGATGAGGAGATGAGGATAGTGTCCTAGAGATGAGGATAGTGTCCTAGAGATGAGGATAGTGTCCTAGAGATGAGGATAGTGTCCTAGAGATGAGGATAGTGTCCTAGAGATGTGGATAGTGTCCTAGAGATGAGGATAGTGTCCTAGAGATGAGGATAGTGTCCTGAGATGAGGATAGTGTCCTAGAGATGAGAGATGAGGATAGTGTCCTAGAGATGAGGATAGTGTCCTAGAGATGGGGATAGTGTCCTAGAGATGAGGATAGTGTCCTAGAGATGAGGATAGTGTCCTAGAGATGAGGATAGTGTCCTAGAGATGAGGATAGTGTCCTAGAGATTAGGATAGTGTCCTAGAGATGAGGATAGTGTCTTAGAGATGGGGATAGTGTCCTAGAGATGGGGATAGTGTCCTATAGATGAGGAGATGAGGATAGTGTCCTAGAGATGAGGATAGTGTCCTAGAGATGAGGATAGTGTCCTAGAGATGTGGATAGTGTCCTAGAGATGTGGATAGTGTCCTAGAGATGAGGATAGTGTCCTAGAGATGTGGATAGTGTCCTAGAGTTGAGGATAGTGTCCTAGAGATGAGAGATGAGGATAGTGTCCTAGAGATGAGGATAGTGTCCTAGAGATGGGGATAGTGTCCTAGAGATGAGGATAGTGTCCTAGAGATGAGGATAGTGTCCTAGAGATGAGGATAGTGTCCTAGAGATGGGGATAGTGTCTTAGAGATGGGGATAGTGTCTTAGAGATGGGGATAGTGTCTTAGAGATGGGGATAGTGTCTTAGAGATGGGGATAGTGTCCTATAGATGAGGAGATGAGGATAGTGTCCTAGAGATGAGGATAGTGTCCTAGAGATGAGGATAGTGTCCTAGAGATGAGGATAGTGTCCTAGAGATGTGGATAGTGTCCTAGAGATGTGGATAGTGTCCTAGAGATGAGGATAGTGTCCTAGAGATGTGGATAGTGTCCTAGAGTTGAGGATAGTGTCCTAGAGATGAGGATAGTGTCCTAGAGATGAGAGTGTCCTTGAGATGGGGATAGTGTCCTAGAGATGAGAGATGTGGATAGTGTCCTAGAGATGAGAGATGGGGATAGTGTCCTATAGATGAGGATCGTGTCCTAGAGATGTGAATAGTGTCCTGAGATGAGGATAGTGTCCTAGAGATGAGGATAGTGTCCTAGAGATGAGGATAGTGTCCTAGAGATGAGGATAGTGTCCTAGAGATGAGGATAGTGTCCTAGAGATGAGGATAGATCCTAGAGATGGGGATAGTGTCCTATAGATGAGGCTCGTGTCCTAGAGATGTGAATAGTGTCCTGAGATGAGGATAGTGTCCAAGAGATGAGAGATGAGGATAGTGTCCTAGAGATGAGGATAGTGTCCTAGAGATGAGGATAGTGTCCAAGAGATGAGAGATGAGGATAGTGTCCTAGAGATGAGGATAGTGTCCTAGAGATGAGGATAGATCCTAGAGATGAGGATAGTGTCCTAGAGATGAGGATAGTGTCCTAGAGATGTGAATAGTGTCCTAGAGATGAGGATGGTGTCCTAGATATGAGGATAGTGTCCTAGAGATGTGGATAGTGTCCTAGAGATGAGGATAGTGTCCTAGAGATGGCTGATGTGTTGTGGCTCATGTGTTGTGTTGTGGCTGATCCATGCTGATGTGTTGTGTTGTGGCTGATCCATGCTGATATGTTGTGGCTGATGTGTTGTGTTGTGGCTGATCCATGCTGATGTGTTGTGGCTGATCCATGCTGATGTGTTGTGGCTGATCCATGCTGATGTGATGTGTTGTGGCTGATCCATGCTGATGTGTTGTGTTGTGGCTGATCCATGCTGATGTGATGTGTTGTGGCTGATCCATGCAATGTGATATGTTGTGGCTGATCCATGCTGTTGTGTTGAGGCTGATCCATGCTGATGTGTTGTGGCTGATCCATGCTGATGTGTTGTGGCTGATCCATGCTGATGTGATGTGGCTGATCCATGCTGATGTGTTGTGGCTGATCCATGCTGATGTGTTGTGGCTGATCCATGCTGATGTGTTGTGGCTGATCCATGCTGATGTGTTGTGTTGTGGCTGATCCATGCTGATGTGATGTGTTGTGGCTGATCCATGCTGATGTGTTGTGGCTGATCCATGCTGATGTGATGTGTTGTGGCTGATCCATGCTGATGTGTTGTGGCTGATCCATGCTGATGTGTTGTGTTGTGGCTGATCCATGCTGATGCTGATGTGTTGTGGCTGATCCATGCTGATGTGTTGTGTTGTGGCTGATCCATGCTGATGTGATGTGTTGTGGCTGATCCATGCTGATGTGTTGTGGCTGATCCATGCTGATGTGTTGTGTTTTGGCTGATCCATGCTGTTGTGTTGAGGCTGATCCATGCTGTTGTGTTGAGGCTGATCCATTTTGATGTGATGTGGCTGATCCATGCTGATGTGTTGTGTTGTGGCTGATCCATGCTGATGTGTTGTGGCTGATCCATGCTGATGTGTTGTGTTGTGGCTGATCCATGCTGATGTGTTGTGTTGTGGCTGATCCATGCTGATGTGTTGTGTTGTGGCTGATCCATGCTGATGTGTTGTGTTGTGGCTGATCCATGCTGATGTGTTGTGGCTGATCCATGCTGATGTGTTGTGGCTGATCCATGCTGATGTGTTGTGTTGTGGCTGATCCATGCTGATGTGTTGTGGCTGATCCATGCTGATGTGTTGTGTTGTGGCTGATCCATGCTGATGTGTTGTGTTGTGGCTGATCCATGCTGATGTGTTGTGGCTGATCCATGCTGATGTGTTGTGTTGTGGCTGATCCATGCTGATGTGATGTGTTGTGGCTGATCCATGCTGATGTGTTGTGGCTGATCCATACTAATGTGATGTGTTGTAGGTGTTTGCTGAGACCACGTTGGACCCCAGCAGAGTCAGTCCTGGGACCAGCTACGATGTCTCTACAGAGGACCTTCCAGGGTAGGTCTGCTACTCCTTTCTGCGTTTCTCCCTCTCCTCTCTCATGTTATTTTTCTCTCTGCATTGAAACGTGGAAGACGTCACCGTCCGTAAGTGGAAACACTAAAGGATTAGCTGGCATCAATACTTCCTATTGCTGACTGGGCTTAATGATGGAGAGAGACAGGCAGGCAGAGAGACAGGCAGGCAGAGAGACAGGCAGGCAGAGAGACAGGCAGGCAGAGAGACAGGCAGGCAGGCAGAGAGACATGCAGGCAGGCAGAGAGACATGCAGGCAGGCAGAGAGACATGCAGGCAGGCAGAGAGAGAGAGACAGTCAGAGAGAGAGAGAGACAGTCAGAGAGAGACAGGCAGAGAGAGACAGGCAGGCAGGCAGGCAGAGAGAGAGAGACAGACTGGCAGGCAGAGAGACTGGCAGGCAGGCAGAGAGAGAGAGAGAGACAGTCAGAGAGAAACAGGCAGGCAGAGAAACAGGCAGGCAGAGGGACAGGCAGGCAGAGAGACAGGCAGGCAGGCAGAGAGAGAGACAGAGAGAGAGAGACAGGCAGGTAGAGGGAGACAGACAGGCAGGCAGAAAGAGACAGGCAGGTAGGCAGAGAGTGTTCTGTTCTGTTCAATGGAAATATCCCCTCCTCTCCTCTCTTTCTCTCCTCCCTCCACTCCTCCTCTCTCTTCCTCTCCCATCCTTCTGTTCTGTTCAGGGGAAATATCCCCCTCCTTCTCTCCTCCCTCCCTCTCCTCTCCTCCCTCCCTCTCCTCCCTCCCTCTCCTCTTTTCCCTCCCTCTCCTCCCTCCCTCCCTCTCCTCCCTCCCTCTCCTCTTTTCCCTCCCTCTCCTTATCAGCCCTTCCTCTCCTCTCCTCCCTCCCTTTCCTTATCCCTTCTCTCCTCCCCCTCTCCTTATCAGTCCTCCCTCCCTCCCTCCCTCCCTCCCTCCCTCCCTCCCTCCCTCCCTCCCTCCCTCCCTCCCTCCCTCCCTCCCTCCCTCCCTCCCTCCCTCCCTCCTCCTCCCTCCCTCCCTCCCTCCCTCCCTCTCCTTATCCCTCCCTCCCTCTCCTTATCAATCCTCTCCTCCCCCTCTCCTTATCAATCCTCTCCTCCCCCTCTCCTTATCCCTCCTCTCCTCCCCCCTCTCCTTATCCCTCCTCTCCTCCCCCCTCTCCTTATCCCTCCTCTCCTCCCCCTCCTCTCCTCCCCCCTCCTCTCCTCCCCCCTCTCCTTATCCCTCCTCTCCTGCCCCCTCTCCTTATCAGTCCCCCCCTCTCCTTATCCCTCCTCTCCTCCCCCTTTCCTTATCAGTCCCCCCCTCTCCTTATCCCTCCTCTTCTCCCTCCTCTCCTCCCCCCTCTCCTTATCCCTCCTCTCCTCCCCTCTCCTTATCAGTCCCCCCCTCTCCTTATCCCTCCTCTCCTCCCACTCTCCTTATTAGTCCTCTCCTCCCCCTCTCCTTATCCCTCCTCTGCTCCCCCCTCTCCTTATCAGTCCTCTCCTCCCTCCCTCCTCTTCTCCCTCCCTCTCCTAATTTTCCCTCTAGGTTGTTAAAATCTGTGTCTTATCCTCCCACATGAGTATATATGAACAGAGAGAGAGCCTCCTCTATTCCGTCCCCTTATTAATTCAATTTGGTTTACCGGGGCGTAATAACACACACACACGCACACACACACACTGTCATTCATTCTTCATTAATTCATGTACCTCAGCCTCTGTGCTCATTACCATCCTGATATAAACTGTGTTGAGAGCTGAACCAACAATAACAGAGTGAGTGACCTTTGAAGTTGAGTGTGGAGAATGAATTCTCAATGTAAGCAGCCAATGAGACTGTTGCCAATAGGGTCCTAACCCCGCCCATGTTGGCCAGGGTTGGGTTCAATTCAGTCGTTTTCAATTCAATCCATTATATTCACATCAATGAAATTCAATGAATGAATTGAAAAATATGATTATCTTGGGACAATGGCAACAACCAGTAGTGTTGGGACTCTGTCGTCGTGGAGATGTTGTTACCATGGCGACATGTTCCCATCTTTGACCCTAATCCTTTCAGAGTTAGAAGAGCCCTTCTGATAGATTTGATGGTTGCACACACACATACACACACAGAGAGTATAACACTCCAACCAACATCTGTCTGAGGTCTGAACAAGTGAATGATACGAGAAGACAGACACACACATACTCAAACACACACAGATGGGTGGCTGAGTACCATGTGGCTTCCCTTAGAGATAATGACATGATGAAGACTGTCAAACTGTAAGAATATAGCCCATCAATAGAGAGGAGGGAGGGAGGGAGGGAGGGAGGGAGGGAGGGAGGGAGGGAGAGAGGGAGGGAGGGAGAGGTGGACAGAGGGGGAGGGAGAGGTGGACAGAGGGAGAGCGAGAGGTGGACAGAGGGAGAGCGAGAGGTGGACAGAGGGAGAGCGAGAGGTGGACAGAGGGAGAGCGAGAGGTGGACAGAGAGCGAGAGGCGAGGGAGAGCGAGAGGTGGACAGAGGGAGAGCGAGAGGTGGACAGAGGGAGAGCGAGAGGTGGACAGAGGGAGAGCGAGAGGTGGACAGAGGGAGAGCGAGAGGTGGACAGAGGGAGAGCGAGAGGTGGACAGAGGGAGAGCGAGAGGTGGACAGAGGGAGAGCGAGAGGTGGACAGAGGGAGAGCGAGAGGTGGACAGAGGGAGAGCGAGAGGTGGACAGAGGGAGAGCGAGAGGTGGACAGAGGGAGAGCGAGAGGTGACAGAGGGAGAGCGAGGGTGGACAGAGGGAGAGCGAGAGGTGGACAGAGGGAGAGCGAGAGGTGGACAGAGGGAGAGCGAGAGGTGGACAGAGGAGAGCGAGAGGTGGACAGAGGGAGAGCGAGAGGTGGACAGAGGGAGAGCGAGAGGTGGACAGAGGGAGAGCGAGAGGTGGACAGAGGGAGAGCGAGAGTGGACAGAGGGAGAGCGAGAGGTGGACAGAGGGAGAGCGAGAGGTGGACAGAGGGAGAGCGAGAGGTGGACAGAGGGAGAGCGAGAGGTGGACAGAGGGAGAGCGAGAGGTGGACAGAGGAGAGGCGAGAGGTGGACAGAGGGAGAGCGAGAGGTGGACAGAGGGAGAGCGAGAGGTGGACAGAGGGAGAGCGAGAGGTGGACAGAGGGAGAGCGAGAGGTGGACAGAGGGAGAGCGAGAGGTGGACAGAGGGAGAGCGAGAGGTGGACAGAGGGGAGCGAGAGGTGGACAGAGGGGGAGCGAGAGGTGGACAGAGGGGGAGCGAGAGGTGGACAGAGGGGGACGAGAGGTGGACAGAGGGGGAGCGAGAGAGGTGGACAGAGGGAGCGAGAGAGGTGGACAGAGGGAGCGCGAGAGAGGTGGACAGAGGGAGAGCGAGAGAGGTGGACAGAGGGAGAGCGAGAGAGGTGGACAGAGGGAGAGCGAGAGAGGTGGACAGAGGGAGAGCGAGAGAGGTGGACAGAGGGAGAGCGAGAGAGGTGGACAGAGGGAGAGCGAGAGGTGGACAGAGGGAGAGAGAGAGGTGGACAGAGGGAGAGAGAGAGGTGGACAGAGGGAGAGAGAGAGGTGGACAGAGGGAGAGAGAGAGGTGGACAGAGGGAGAGAGAGAGGTGGACAGAGGGAGAGAGAGAGGTGGACAGAGGGAGAGAGAGAGGTGGACAGAGGGAGAGAGAGAGGTGGACAGAGGGAGAGAGAGGTGGACAGAGGGAGAGAGAGATGGACAGAGGGAGAGAGAGAGATGGACAGAGGGAGAGAGAGAGATGGACAGAGGGAGAGAGAGAGATGGACAGAGGGAGAGAGAGAGATGGACAGAGGGAGAGAGAGAGATGGACAGAGGGAGAGAGAGAGATGGACAGAGGGAGAGAGAGAGATGGACAGAGGGAGAGAGAGAGATGGACAGAGGGAGAGAGAGAGATGGACAGAGGGAGAGAGAGAGATGGACAGAGGGAGAGAGAGAGATGGACAGAGGGAGAGAGAGAGGGAGATGGACAGAGAGAGAGAGGGAGATGGACAGAGAGAGAGAGGGAGATGGACAGAGAGATGATATATATAGAGAGGAGAGAGAGAGGGAGAGAGAGAGAGGTGGACAGAGGGAGAGAGAGGTGGACAGAGGGAGAGAGAGAGAGGTGGACAGAGGGAGAGAGAGAGAGGTGGACAGAGGGAGAGAGAGGGAGGTGGACAGAGGGAGAGAGAGGGAGGTGGACAGAGGGAGAGAGAGGGAGGTGGACAGAGGGAGAGAGAGGGAGGTGGACAGAGGGAGAGAGAGGTGGACAGAGGGAGAGAGAGGTGGACAGAGGGAGAGAGAGGTGGACAGAGGGAGGTGGACAGAGGGAGAGAGAGAGGTGGACAGAGGGAGAGAGAGAGGTGGACAGAGGGAGAGAGAGAGAGGTGGACAGAGGGAGAGAGAGAGAGGTGGACAGAGGGAGAGAGAGAGAGGTGGACAGAGGGAGAGAGAGAGAGGTGGACAGAGGGAGAGAGAGAGAGGTGGACAGAGGGAGAGAGCGTGAGATGGCTAGAGAGAGAGCGTGAGATGGCTAGAGAGAGAGCGTGAGATGGATAGAGAGAGAGCGTGAGATGGATAGAGAGAGAGCGTGAGATGGATAGAGAGAGAGCGTGAGATGGATAGAGAGAGAGCGTGAGATGGATAGAGAGAGAGCGTGAGATGGATAGAGAGAGAGCGTGAGATGGATAGAGAGAGCGTGAGATGGATAGAGAGAGAGAGAGGTGGGTAGAGGGAGAGAGAGGTGGACAGAGGGAGAGAGAGGTGGACAGAGGGAGAGAGAGGTGGACAGAGGGAGAGAGAGGTGGACAGAGGGAGAGAGGTGGACAGAGGAGAGAAGAGGTGGACAGAGGGAGAGAGAGGTGGACAGAGGGAGAGAGAGGTGGACAGAGGGAGAGAGAGGTGGACAGAGGGAGAGAGAGGTGGACAGAGGGAGAGAGAGGTGGACAGAGGGAGAGAGAGGTGGACAGAGGGAGAGAGAGGTGGACAGAGGGAGAGAGAGGGTGAGATGGCTAGAGAGAGAGCGTGAGATGGACAGAGAGAGAGCGTGAGATGGACAGAGAGAGAGCGTGAGATGGCTAGAGAGAGAGCGTGAGATGGATAGAGAGAGAGCGTGAGATGGATAGAGAGAGAGCGTGAGATGGATAGAGAGAGAGCGTGAGATGGATAGAGAGAGGAGAGCGTGAGATGGATAGAGAGAGAGCGTGAGATGGATAGAGAGAGAGCGTGAGATGGATAGAGAGAGAGCGTGAGATGGATAGAGAGAGAGCGTGAGATGGATAGAGAGAGAGCGTTGAGATGGATAGAGAGAGAGCGTGAGATGGATAGAGAGAGAGCGTGAGATGGATAGAGAGAGAGCGTGAGATGGATAGAGAGAGGGCGTGAGATGGATAGAGAGAGAGCGTGAGATGGATAGAGAGAGAGTGTGAGATGGATAGAGAGAGAGCGTGAGATGAGAGAGAGGGAGATGGACAGAGAGATGATATATATATAGAAGGAAGAAGGGGGAGAGAGAGAGGGAGGAGAGAGAGGTGGACAGAGGGAGAGAGAGGTGGGACAGAGGGAGGAGAGAGGTGGACAGAGGGAGAGAGAGAGGAGGTGGACAGAGGGGAGAGAGAGAGAGGTGGACAGAGGGAGAGAGAGAGAGAGTGACAGAGGGAGAGAGAGGAGGTGGACAGAGGGAGAGAGAGGTGGACAGAGGCGAGAGAGAGGTGGACAGAGGGAGAGAGAGGTGGACAGAGAGGTGGACAGAGAGATGATATTATAGAGAGAGGAGAGAGAGAGGGAGAGAGAGATGGGTGGACAGGAGGGAGAGAGAGAGGTGGAGAGAGAGAGAGGTGGACAGAGGGAGAGAGAGGGAGGTGGACAGGGGAGAGAGAGGGAGTGGACAGAGGGAGAGAGAGGGAGGTGGACAGAGGGGAGAGAGAGGAGGACAGGGGAGAGAGAGGGAGGTGGACAGGGGAGAGAGAGAGAGTGGACAGAGGGAGAGAGAGAGAGGGTGGACAGAGGGAGAGAGAGAGAGATTGGACAGAGGGAGAGAGGAGAGGTGGACAGAGGGAAAGAGAGAGGTGGACAGAGGGAGAGCGAGAGAGGTGGACAGAGCGAGGCGAGAGAGGGTGGACAGAGGGAAGCGAGAGAGGTGGACAGAGGGAGGAGCGAGGGGATGGACAGAGGGAGAGAGAGGGAGATGGACAGAGGGAGAGAGAGGGAGATGGACAGAGGGAGAGAGAGGGAGATGGACAGAGGGAGAGAGAGAGANGAGAGAGGTGGACAGAGGGGAGAGAGAGAGGTGGACAGAGGGAGAGAGAGAGAGGGACAGAGGGAGAGAGAGAGAGGTGGACAGGGGAGAGAGAGATGGACAGAGCGGGAGAGAGAGAGATGGACAGAGGAGAGAGAGAGATGGACAGAGGAGAGAGAGAGATGGACAGAGGGGAGAGAGAGAGATGGACAGAGGGAGAGAGAGAGAGAGAGAGAGATGGACAGAGGGAGAGAGAGAGATGGACAGAGGGAGAGAGAGAGATGGACAGAGGGAGAGAGAGAGATGGACAGAGGGAGAGAGAGAGATGGACAGAGGGAGAGAGAGAGATGGACAGAGGGAGAGAGAGAGTGGACAGAGGGAGAGAGAGAGGGAGATGGACAGAGAGAGAGAGGGAGATGGACAGAGAGAGAGAGGGAGATGGACAGAGAGATGATATATATAGAGAGGAGAGAGAGAGGAGAGAGAGAGAGGTGGACAGAGGGAGAGAGAGGTGGACAGAGGGAGAGAAGAGAGGTGGACAGAGGGAGAGAGAGAGAGAGGGGTGGACAGAGGGAGAGAGAGGGAGGTGGACAGAGGGGAGAGAGAGGGAGGTGGACAGAGGGAGAGAGAGGGAGGTGGACAGAGGGAGAGAGAGGGAGGTGGACAGAGGGAGAGAGAGGTGGACAGAGGGAGAGAGAGGTGGACAGAGGGAGAGAGAGGTGGACAGAGGGAGGTGGACAGAGGGAGAGAGAGAGGTGGACAGAGGGAGAGAGAGAGGTGGACAGAGGAGAGGGAGAGAGAGAGAGGTGGACAGAGGGAGAGAGAGAGAGGTGGACAGAGGGAGAGAGAGAGAGGTGGACAGAGGGAGAGAGAGAGAGTGGACAGAGGAGGGAGAGGAGAGAGAGAGAGAGGTGGACAGAGGGAGAGAGAGCGTGAGATGGCTAGAGAGAGAGAGCGTGAGATGGCTAGAGAGGAGCGGGTGAGATGGATAGAGAGGAGAGCGTGAGGAGATGGATAGAGACAGAGAGCGTGAGATGGATAGAGAGAGAGCGTGAGATGGATAGAGAGAGAGCGTGAGATGGATAGAGAGAGAGCGTGAGATGGATAGAGAGAGAGCGTGAGATGGATAGAGAGAGCGTGAGATGGATAGAGAGAGAGAGAGGTGGGTAGAGGGAGAGAGAGGTGGACAGAGGGAGAGAGAGGTGGACAGAGGAGAAGAGAGAGGTGGACAGAGGGAGGAGAGAGAGGTGGACAGAGGGAGAGAGAGGTGGACAGAGGGAGAGAGAGGTGGACAGAGGGAGAGAGAGGTGGACAGAGGGAGGGAGAGGGAGCGGTGGACAGAGGGAGAGAGAGGTGGACAGAGGGAGAGAGAGGTGGACAGAGGGAGAGAGAGGTGGACAGAGGGAGGAGAGAGAGGGGGACAGAGGGAGAGAGAGGTGGACAGGGGAGGGAGAGGAAGAGAGAGTGAGATGAGATGGCTAGAGAGAGAGCGTGAGATGGACAGAGAGAGAGCGGTGAGATGGACAGAGAGAGAGAGAGTGAGATGGCTAGAGAGAGAGAGCGTGAGATGGATAGAGAGAGAGCGTGAGATGGATAGAGAGAGAGCGTGAGATGGATATAGAGAGAGAGCGTGAGATGGATAGAGAGAGAGCGTGAGATGGATAGAGAGAGAGAGCGTGAGATGGATAGAGAGAGAGCGTGAGATGGATAGAGAGAGAGAGCGTGAGATGGATAGAGAGAGAGCGTGTGAGAGGATAGAGAGAGAGCGTGAGATGGATAGAGATAGAGAGAGAGCGTGAGATGGATAGAGAGAGAGCGTGAGATGGATAGAGAGAGAGCGTGAGATGGATAGAGAGAGGGCGTGAGATGGATAGAGAGAGAGCGTGAGATGGATAGAGAGAGAGTGTGAGATGGATAGAGAGAGAGCGTGAGATGAGAGAGAGGGAGATGGACAGAGAGATGATATATATAGAGAGGAGAGAGAGAGAGAGGGAGAGAGAGAGAGGTGGACAGAGGGAGAGAGAGGTGGACAGAGGGAGAGAGAGGTGGTGGACAGAGGGAGAGAGAGAGAGGTGGACAGAGGGAGAGAGAGAGAGTGGACAGAGGGAGAGAGAGAGAGAGAGGTGACAGAGGAGAGAGAGGGAGGTGGACAGAGGGAGAGAGAGGTGGACAGAGGGAGAGAGAGGTGGACAGAGGGAGAGAGAGGTGGACAGAGAGGTGGACAGAGAGATGATATATATAGAGAGGAGAGAGAGAGGGAGAGAGAGAGAGGTGGACAGAGGGAGAGAGAGGTGGAGAGAGAGAGAGGTGGACAGAGGGAGAGAGAGGGAGGTGGACAGAGGGAGAGAGAGGGAGGTGGACAGAGGGAGAGAGAGGGAGGTGGACAGAGGGAGAGAGAGGGAGGTGGACAGAGGGAGAGAGAGGGAGGTGGACAGAGGGAGAGAGAGAGAGGTGGACAGAGGGAGAGAGAGAGAGGTGGACAGAGGGAGAGAGAGAGGTGGACAGAGGGGAGAGAGAGAGAGGTGGACAGAGGGAGAGAGAGAGAGGTGGACAGAGGGAGAGCGAGAGAGGTGGACAGAGGGAGAGCGAGAGAGGTGGACAGAGGGAGAGCGAGAGAGGTGGACAGAGGGAGAGAGAGGGAGATGGACAGAGGGAGAGAGAGGGAGATGGACAGAGGGAGAGAGAGGGAGATGGACAGAGGGAGAGAGAGGGAGATGGACAGAGGGAGAGAGAGAGAGGTGTGTATCAAACATCCTGTCTGGGTTAAAACCCTGTATCAAACATCCTGTCTGGGTTAAAACCCTGTATCAAACATCCTGTCTGAGTTAAAACCTTGTAACAAACATCCTGTCTGGGTTAAAACCCTGTATCAAACATCCTGTCTGGTGGAGGGTTAAAACCCTGTAACAAACACCCTGTCTGGGTTAAAACCCTGTAACAAACACCCTGTCTGGGTTAAAACCCTGTATCAAACATCCTGTCTGGGTTAAAACCCTGTAACAAACATCCTGTCTGGGTTAAAACCCTGTATCAAACATCCTGTCTGGGTTAAACCCTGTATCAAACATCCTGTCTGGGTTAAAACCCTGTATCAAACATCCTGTCTGGTGGAGGGTTAAAACCCTGTAACAAACATCCTGTCTGGGTTAAAACCCTGTATCAAACATCCTGTCTGGGTTAAACCCTGTATCAAACATCCTGTCTGGGTTAAAACCCTGTATCAAACATCCTGTCTGGGTTAAACCCTCTATCAAACAGCCTCCCCTCTCTTCTATCACCAGTCAGTGGGTGTTGTGGTTCCTTCCGTTGTGATCATTAGCAGCTTCACACCTAAAGTCTTACTCTGTCCTCTCCCTTCAATTATTTCTCTCCCCTCCACCTTCTCTCTCTAATTCTCTCTCTCCCCCTCTGCCTTCTCTCTAATTCTCTCGCTCTCCCCTCCTCCACCTTCTCTCTAATTCTCTCGCTCTCCCCTCCTCCACCTTCTCTCTAATTCTCTCGCTCTCCCCTCCTCCACCTTCTCTCTAATTCTCTCGCTCTCCCCTCCTCCACCTTATCTCTCTAATTCTCTCTCTCCCCCCTCCACCTTATCTCTCTAATTCTCTCTCTCCCCCTCCACCTATCTCTCTAATTCTCTCTCTCCCCCTCCACCTTATCTCTCTAATTCTCTCTCTCTCCCCTCCACCTTCTCTCTAATTCTCTCTCTCCCCTCCACCTTCTCTCTAATTCTCTCTCTCCCCTCCACCTTCTCTAATTCTCTCTCTCCCCTCCACCTTCTCTCTAATTATCTCTCTCCCCTCCACCTTCTCTCTAATTATCTCTCTCCCCTCCACCTTCTCTCTAATTATCTCTCTCCCCCTCCACCTTCTCTCTAATTAACTCTCTCCCCCTCCGCCTTCTCTCTAATTCTCTCTCTCTCTCCCCCTCCAACTTCTCTCTAATTCTCTCTCTCCCCTCCACCTTCTCTCTAATTCTCTCTCTCTCTCCCCCCCAACTTCTCTCTAATTCTCTCTCTCCCCTCCACCTTCTCTCTAATTATCTCTCTCTCTCCCCCCCAACTTCTCTCTAATTATCTCTCTCCCCTCCACCTTCTCTCTAATTATCTCTCTCCCCTCCACCTTCTCTCTAATTCTCTCTCTCTCTCTCCCTCATTCCTTCCTTTCCTCTCTCTCTGGTGGTCCCTCTCTAATTCTCTGTCTCTCCCCTCTACCTTATCTCTCTAATTCTCTCTCCCCTCTACTTTATCTCTCTAATTCTCTCTCCCCTCTGCCTTCTCTCTAATTAGCTTTCTCTCTCTCTCTCTCTCTCTCTCCCTCTCTGTCTCTCTCTCTCTCCCTCATTCCTTCCTTTCCTCTCTCTCTGGTGGTCCCTCTCCTCTCTAATTCTCTCTCACTCCCTTCATTGTACATCATACCTCCATAAGTGTCCAGCAGATTTAATTAAAACATGGCGTCATCTCCCTCTGTCATTTTCCATGCCTGGCTTTCAAGTAGGCTGCTTCTGCTGATTGCAGAACTCCAATGTTCCCTTTCCACTGTCTGATTAGCCTATTCAAAGAGAGGTAGCTCCACTCCTTCCTCTCTCCCCACTCCCCTTCCTCTTCCCCACTCCCCTTCCTCTCCCTCCTATTAATAGGATATACATCCTGCATATGGTTCCTGTATTCTACTGTACAATGTTCTATACCCTGTACCATTCATATGCAATCTCTTCTCATTCTGTAGCAGTCAGCCTCCTCTCTCTTCTCATTCTGTAGCAGTCAGCCTCCTCTCTCTTCTCATTCTGTAGCAGTCAGCCTCCTCTCTCTTCTCATTCTGTAGCAGTCAGCCTCCTCTCTCTTCTCATTCTGTAGCAGTCAGCCTCCTCTCTCTTCTCATTCTGTAGCAGTCAGCCTCCTCTCTCTTCTCATTCTGTAGCAGTCAGCCTCCTCTCTCTTCTCATTCTGTAGCAGTCAGCCTCCTCTCTCTTCTCATTCTGTAGCAGTCAGCCTCCTCTCTCTTCTCATTCTGTAGCAGTCAGCCTCCTCTCTCTTCTCATTCTGTAGCAGTCAGCCTCCTCTCTCTTCTCATTCTGTTGCAGTCAGCCTCCTCTCTCTTCTCATTCTGTTGCAGTCAGCCTCCTCTCTCTTCTCATTCTGTTGCAGTCAGCCTCCTCTCTCTTCTCATTCTGTAGCAGTCAGCCTCCTCTCTCTTCTCATTCTGTAGCAGTCATCCTCCTCTCTCTTCTCATTCTGTAGCAGTCAGCCTCCCTCTCTTCTCATTCTGTAGCAGTCAGCCTCCTCTCTCTTTCATTCTGTAGCAGTCAGCCTCCTCTCTCTTCTCATTCTGTAGCAGTCAGCCTCCTCTCTCTTCTCATTCTGTAGCAGTCAGCCTCCTCTCTCTTCTCATTCTGTAGCAGTCAGCCTCCTCTCTCTTCTCATTCTGTAGCAGTCAGCCTCCTCTCTTTCTCATTCTGTAGCAGTCAGCCTCTCTCTCTTCTCATTCTGTAGCAGTCAGCCTCCTCTCTCTTCTCATTCTGTAGCAGTCAGCCTCCTCTCTCTTCTCATTCTGTAGCAGTCAGCCTCCTCTCTCTTCTCATTCTGTTGCAGTCAGCCTCCTCTCTCTTCTCATTCTGTGCAGTCAGCCTCCTCTCTCTTCTCATTCTGAGACCAGTCAGCGCTCTCTCTTCTTCATTCTGTCGTCAGGCCCCTCTCTCTTCTCATTCGTAGCAGTCAGCCTCCTCTCTCTTTCTTCATTCTGTTAGCATCAAGGCCGTCCTCTTCTTCTCATTCTGTTAGCAGTCAGCCTCCTCTCTCTTCTCATTCTGTAGCAGTCAGCCCTTCCTCTCTCTTCTCATTCTGCTATGCAGTAGCCTCCTCTCTCTTCTCATTCTGTTTGCAGTCAGCCTCCTCTCTCTTCTGATTCTGTTGCAGTCAGCTCCATCTCTCTTCTTCTTCTTAGCAGTCAGCCTCCCTCTCTTCTTCTCATTCTGTAGCCAGTTCATTCCTCCTCTCTCTTTCAGCCATTCCTGTAGCAGGTCAGCCTCCTCTCCTCTTCCTCATTTCTGTTAGCCAGTCAGCCTCCTCTCTCTTCTCAATTCTGTAGCAGTCAGCCTTCCTCTCTCTTCTCATTCTGGTAGCAGTCAGCCTCCTCTCTCCTTCTCATTCTGTAGCAGTCAGGCCTCCTTCTCTCTTCCTCATTCTGTAGCAGTCAGCCTCCTCTCTCTTCTCATTCTTGTAGCCAGTCAGCCTTCCCTCTCTCTTCTCATTTCTTGTAGCAGTCAGCCTCCTCTCTCTTCTCATTCTGTAGCAGTCAGCCTCCTCTCTCTTCTCATTCTGTAGCAGTCAGCCTCCTCTCTCTTCTCATTCTGTAGCAGTCAGCCTCCTCTCTCTTCTCATTCTGTAGCAGTCAGCCTCCTCTCTCTTCTCATTCTGTAGCAGTCAGCCTCCTCCTCTTCTCATTCTGTAGCAGTCAGCCTCCTCTCTCTTCTCATTCTGTAGCAGTCAGCCTCCTCTCTCTTCTCATTCTGTAGCAGTCAGCCTCCTCTCTCTTCTCATTCTGTAGCAGTCAGCCTCCTCTCTCTCTTCTCATTCTGTAGCAGTCAGCCTCCTCTCTCTTCTCATTCTGTAGCAGTCAGCCTCCTCTCTCTTCTCATTCTGTAGCAGTCAGCCTCCTCTCTCTTCTCATTCTGTAGCAGTCAGCCTCCTCTCTCTTCTCATTCTGTAGCAGTCAGCCTCCTCTCTCTTCTCATTCTGTAGCAGTCAGCCTCCTCTCTCTTCTCATTCTGTAGCAGTCAGCCTCCTCTCTCTTCTCATTCTGTAGCAGTCAGCCTCCTCTCTCTTCTCATTCTGTAGCAGTCAGCCTCCTCTCTCTTCTCATTCTGTAGCAGTCAGCCTCCTCTCTCTTCTCATTCTGCTAGCAGTCATCCTCCTCTCTCTTCTCATTCTGTAGCAGTCAGCCTCCTCCTCTTCTCATTCTGTAGCAGTCAGCCTCATCTCTCTTCTCATTCTTGTAGCAGTCAGCCTCCTCTCTCTTCTCATTCTGTAGCAGTCAGCCTCCTCTCTCTTCTCATTCTGTTGCAGTCAGCCTCCTCTCTCTTCTCATTCTGTAGCAGTCAGCCTCCTCTCTCTTCTCATTCTGTTGCAGTCAGCCTCCTCTCTCTTCTATAGATGTCGGTCAGCCTCCTCTCCCTCCTATAGATGTCGGTCAGCCTCCTCTCCCTCCTATAGATGTCGGTCAGCCTCCTCTCCCTCCTATAGATGTCGGTCAGCCTCCTCTCCCTCCTATAGATGTCGGTCAGCCTCCTCTCCCTCCTATAGATGTCGGTCAGCCTCCTCTCCCTCCTATAGATGTCGGTCAGCCTCCTCTCCCTCCTATAGATGTCGGTCAGCCTCCTCTCCCTCCTATAGATGTCGGTCAGCCTCCTCTCCCTCCTATAGATGTCGGTCAGCCTCCTCTCCCTCCTATAGATGTCGGTCAGCCTCCTCTCCCTCCTATAGATGTCGGTCAGCCTCCTCTCCCTCCTATAGATGTCGGTCAGCCTCCTCTCCCTCCTATAGATGTCGGTCAGCCTCCTCTCCCTCCTATAGATGTCGGTCAGCCTCCTCTCCCTCCTATAGATGTCGGTCAGCCTCCTCTCCCTCCTATAGATGTCGGTCAGCCTGTCTCCTCTCCCTCCTATAGCCTCCTCTCCCTCCTATAGATGTCGGTCATCCAGTCTCCTCTCCTTCCTATAGCTGTCAGTCAGCCTGTCTCCTCTCCCTCCTATAGATGTCAGTCAGCCTGCCTCCTCTCCCTCCTGTAGATGTCAGTCTCCTCTCCCTCCTGTAGATGTCAGTCGCCTCTCCCTCCTGTAGATGTCAGTCGCCTCTCCCTCCTGTAGATGTCAGTCTCCTCTCCCTACTGTAGATGTCGGTCAGCCTCCTCTCCCTCCTATAGATGTCGGTCATCCTGTCTCCTCTCCTTCCTATAGATGTCGGTCATCCTGTCTCCTCTCCTTCCTATAGATGTCAGTCAGTCTGCCTTCTCGCCCTCCTGTAGATGTCAGTCGGCCTCCTCTGCCTTCCTGTAGATTGAGATGTAGAAGAGATGGAGAGAGGGATGGAGTAGAGAGAAGTAAGAGATGGAGAAGTGATGGAGTAGAGAGAGAGATGGAGAAAAGAGAGATGGAGAGAGGGATGGAGAGAGAAGTAAGAGATGGAGAAGTGATGGAGTAGAGAGAGAGATGGAGAAGAGAGAGATGGAGAGAGGGATGGAGAGAGAGAAGTAAGAGATGGAGAAGTGATGGAGTAGAGAGAGAGATGGAGAAGAGAGAGATGGAGAGAGAGAAGTAAGAGATGGAGAAGTGATGGAGTAGAGAGAGAGATGGAGAAGAGAGAGATGGAGAGAGGGATGGAGTAGAGAGAAGTAAGAGATGGAGAAGTGATGGAGAAGAGAGAGAGATGGAGAAGAGAGAGATGGAGAGAGGGATGGAGAGAGAGAAGTAAGAGATGGAGAAGTGATGGAGAAGAGAGAGAGATGGAGAAGAGAGAGATGGAGAAGAGAGAGATGGAGAAGAGAGAGAGATGGAGAAGAGAGAGATGGAGAGAGAGAATTGATGGAGAAGAGAGAGAGAGAGAGAGAGAGAGAGAAGTGATGGAGAAGTGAGAGATGGAGAGAAGTGATGGAGAAGAGAGAGATGGAGAATCACTGTGGTGTTGGAAAGGGGAGAGTATGAGAGGAAGGTGTCATGATCGCAGAAGAACAGAAATTAAAGGCCTATCTCTCTCTCTCTGTCTCTCTGTGTCTCTCTCAATTCAATTCAATTCAAGGGCTTTATTGGCATGGGAAACATGTGTTAACATTGCCAAAGCAAGTGAGGTAGACAACATACAAAGTGAATATATAAAGTGCAAAACTCTCTCTCTGTCTCTCTCTCTCTGTCTCTTTGTCTCTCTCTCTCGGTGTCTCTCTCTCTCTGTCTCTCTCTCTCTGTCTCTCTCTCTGTGTGTCTGTCTCTCTGTGTCTGTGTGTCTCTCTCTCTCTGTCTCTCTGTGTCTCTCTCTCTGTCTCTCTGTGTCTCTCTCTCTGTCTCTCTCTCTCTGTCTCTTTGTCTCTCTCTCTCGGTGTCTCTCTCTCTCTGTCTCTCTCTCTCTGTCTCTCTCTCTGTGTGTCTGTCTCTCTGTGTCTGTGTGTCTCTCTCTCTCTGTCTCTCTGTGTCTCTCTCTCTGTGTCTCTGTGTCTCTGTCTCTGTCTCTCTCTGTCTCTCTGTGTGTCTCTGTCTCTCTGTCTCTCTGTCTCTTTATTTTCCTATCCCTCACCAGTTTTTTACCCTGACACTAACCCCATGCATCATCTCTCTGATCGTTATCATGTCTGGTCTTGTCCTCCAGTTGGCCATCCTGTCGGAAATCTCCCACTGCCATGGCAACGAGAAGGCGGGCCTCCTAAACCCCTCCCAACCAGGAACAGGAAGTATATTCCACAGCGAGAACTTCCAGCTCAAACTCTCCCCACCGCCATCGGTCGAAGAGTAGCTTGCCTACAGCCATGTTCAGTATGATGACGTTGTGGAACTTTCAGATAGAAATATTTTGTGTAGAACAGACACGATGTCCTGGTCAGGTAGAATAGGCTGTTCCGTCTATTTGTTATATTTCTGACTGAAGACACCCCTGTTGTTTCTGTTGTTGATTAAACACTACCACGGATTATACTCTTGTTGATCAAAACTACGTTGTCCACTGTCTGGGCGGATATTTGAAATGGTATCGATCAAATGTTATGTTTCTGTCTGCAAAATGTCCATAAATAAACCAATTTGTAACGTTTCATTTGTGTGTTGCTTGTGGCACTTCAACGAGGCTGATGGATAACCTTTATCAGCTGTGAAAACTCTTCAACGAGGCTGATGGATAACCTTTATCAGCTGTGAAAACTCTTCAACGAGGCTGATGGATAACCTTTATCGGCTGTGAAAACTCTTCAACGAGGCTGATGGATAACCTTTATCGGCTGTGAACTCTTCAACGAGGCTGATGGATAACCTTTATCAGCTGTGAAAACTCTTCAACGAGGCTGATGGATAACCTTTATCGGCTGTGAAAACTCTTCAACGAGGCTGATGGATAACCTTTATCAGCTGTGAAAACTCTTTATTGTTGCGTTGCTGATTTTTGTACTTTATTTACAGATTTTACAGACATGAGAACAGAAAAATAGTACAACCCTCACCCCCTCATTCCCTTTCCTTCCTTCCTTCCTTCCTTCCCTCCCTACAGGTTACTGTACCAGTTAATACTATAGTGAATTGGTCAGGTTACTGTACCAGTTAACACTATAGTGAATTGGTCAGGTTACTGTACCAGTTAACACTATAGTGAATTGGTCAGGTTACTGTACCAGTTAACACTATAGTGAATTGGTCAGGTTACTGTACCAGTTAATACTATAGTGAATTGGTCAGGTTACTGACGTTACTGTACCAGTTAATACTATAGTGAATTGGTCAGGTTACTAACGTTACTGTACCAGTTAACACTATAGTGAATTGGTCAGGTTACTAACGTTACTGTACCAGTTAATACTATAGTGAATTGGTCAGGTTACTGTACCAGTTAATACTATAGTGAATTGGTCAGGTTACTGACGTTACTGTACCAGTTAATACTATAGTGAATTGGTCAGGTTACTGTACCAGTTAACACTATAGTGAATTGGTCAGGTTACTGACGTTACTGTACCAGTTAATACTATAGTGAATTGGTCAGGTTACTAACGTTACTGTACCAGTTAACACTATAGTGAATTGGTCAGGTTACTGTACCAGTTAACACTATAGTGAATTGGTCAGGTTACTGACGTTACTGTACCAGTTAATACTATAGTGAATTGGTCAGGTTACTAACGTTACTGTACCAGTTAACACTATAGTGAATTGGTCAGGTTACTGTACCAGTTAACACTATAGTGAATTGGTCAGGTTACTGTACCAGTTAACACTATAGTGAATTGGTCAGGTTACTGTACCAGTTAACACTATAGTGAATTGGTCAGGTTACTGACGTTACTGTACCAGTTAATACTATAGTGAATTGGTCAGGTTACTAACGTTACTGTACCAGTTAACACTATAGTGAATTGGTCAGGTTACTGTACCAGTTAACACTATAGTGAATTGGTCAGGTTACTGTACCAGTTAACACTATAGTGAATTGGTCAGGTTACTGTACCAGTATGAATTGGAAGTTACAGGTCTGTGAGAGCCAGAAATCTTGCACAATTGGTGGCTGACTAAATACTTTTTTGCCCCACTGTACATCATCAGGTAGCTGACCCCCCAGGCCTTATGTAGTAGTACCGTGCTGCTATATATCATCAGGTAGCTGACCCCCCCAGGCCTTATGGTCAGTACCGTGCTGCTATATATCATCAGGTAGCTGACCCCCCCAGGCCTTATGGTCAGTACGGTGCTGCTATATATCATCAGGTAGCTGACCCCCCCAGGCCTTATGGTCAGTACGGTGCTGCTATATATCATCAGGTAGCTGACCCCCCAGGCCTTATGGTCAGTACCGTGCTGCTATATATCATCAGGTAGCTGACCCCCCAGGCCTTATGGTCAGTACCGTGCTGCTATATATCATCAGGTAGCTGACCCCCCAGGCCTTATGGTCAGTACCGTGCTGCTATATATCATCAGGTAGCTGACCCCCCAGGCCTTATGGTCAGTACCGTGCTGCTATATATCATCAGGTAGCTGACCCCCCAGGCCTTATGGTCAGTACCGTGCTGCTATATATCATCAGGTAGCTGACCCCCCCAGGCCTTATGGTCAGTACCGTGCTGCTATATATCATCAGGTAGCTGACCCCCCCAGGCCTTATGGTCAGTACCGTGCTGCTATATATCATCAGGTAGCTGACCCCCCCAGGCCTTATGGTCAGTACCGTGCTGCTATATATCATCAGGTAGCTGACCCCCCAGGCCTTATGGTCAGTACCGTGCTGCTATATATCATCAGGTAGCTGACCCCCCCAGGCCTTATGGTCAGTACCGTGCTGCTATATATCATCAGGTAGCTGACCCCCCAGGCCTTATGGTCAGTACCGTGCTGCTATATATCATCAGGTAGCTGACCCCCCAGGCCTTATGTAGTAGTACCGTGCTGCTATATATCATCAGGTAGCTGACCCCCCAGGCCTTATGGTCAGTACCGTGCTGCTATATATCATCAGGTAGCTGACCCCCCAGGCCTTATGTAGTAGTACCGTGCTGCTATATATCATCAGGTAGCTGACCCCCCCAGGCCTTATGGTCAGTACCGTGCTGCTATATATCATCAGGTAGCTGACCCCCCAGGCCTTATGGTCAGTACCGTGCTGCTATATATCATCAGGTAGCTGACCCCCCCAGGCCTTATGGTCAGTACCGTGCTGCTATATATCATCAGGTAGCTGACCCCCCCAGGCCTTATGGTCAGTACCGTGCTGCTATATATCATCAGGTAGCTGACCCCCCAGGCCTTATGTAGTAGTACCGTGCTGCTATATATCATCAGGTAGCTGACCCCCCCAGGCCTTATGGTCAGTACCGTGCTGCTATATATCATCAGGTAGCTGACCCCCCAGGCCTTATGTAGTAGTACCGTGCTGCTATATATCATCAGGTAGCTGACCCCCCCAGGCCTTATGGTCAGTACCGTGCTGCTATATATCATCAGGTAGCTGACCCCCCAGGCCTTATGTAGTAGTACCGTGCTGCTATATATCATCAGGTAGCTGACCCCCCAGGCCTTATGTAGTAGTACCGTGCTGCTATATATCATCAGGTAGCTGACCCCCCAGGCCTTATGTAGTAGTACCGTGCTGCTATATATCATCAGGTAGCTGACCCCCCCAGGCCTTATGGTCAGTACCGTGCTGCTATATATCATCAGGTAGCTGACCCCCCAGGCCTTATGGTCAGTACCGTGCTGCTATATATCATCAGGTAGCTGACCCCCCAGGCCTTATGGTCAGTACCGTGCTGCTATATATCATCAGGTAGCTGACCCCCCAGGCCTTATGGTCAGTACCGTGCTGCTATATATCATCAGGTAGCTGACCCCCCCAGGCCTTATGGTCAGTACCGTGCTGCTATATATCATCAGGTAGCTGACCCCCCAGGCCTTATGGTCAGTACCGTGCTGCTATATATCATCAGGTAGCTGACCCCCCCAGGCCTTATGGTCAGTACCGTGCTGCTATATATCATCAGGTAGCTGACCCCCCAGGCCTTATGGTCAGTACGGTGCTGCTATATATCATCAGGTAGCTGACCCCCCCAGGCCTTATGGTCAGTACCGTGCTGCTATATATCATCAGGTAGCTGACCCCCCAGGCCTTATGTAGTAGTACCGTGCTGCTATATATCATCAGGTAGCTGACCCCCCAGGCCTTATGGTCAGTACCGTGCTGCTATATATCATCAGGTAGCTGACCCCCCCAGGCCTTATGTAGTAGTACCGTGCTGCTATATATCATCAGGTAGCTGACCCCCCAGGCCTTATGTAGTAGTACCGTGCTGCTATATATCATCAGGTAGCTGACCCCCCAGGCCTTATGTAGTAGTACCGTGCTGCTATATATCATCAGGTAGCTGACCCCCCAGGCCTTATGGTCAGTACCGTGCTGCTATATATCATCAGGTAGCTGACCCCCCAGGCCTTATGGTCAGTACCGTGCTGCTATATATCATCAGGTAGCTGACCCCCCAGGCCTTATGGTCAGTACGGTGCTGCTATATATCATCAGGTAGCTGACCCCCCAGGCCTTATGTAGTAGTACCGTGCTGCTATATATCATCAGGTAGCTGACCCCCCAGGCCTTATGGTCAGTACGGTGCTGCTATATATCATCAGGTAGCTGACCCCCCAGGCCTTATGTAGTAGTACCGTGCTGCTATATATCATCAGGTAGCTGACCCCCCCAGGCCTTATGGTCAGTACCGTGCTGCTATATATCATCAGGTAGCTGACCCCCCAGGCCTTATGTAGTAGTACCGTGCTGCTATATATCATCAGGTAGCTGACCCCCCAGGCCTTATGGTCAGTACGGTGCTGCTATATATCATCAGGTAGCTGACCCCCCAGGCCTTATGTAGTAGTACCGTGCTGCTATATATCAGACTGACTCACTGAGACCCTGAATGGGTTGAAGACTGACTCACTGAGACCCTGAATAGGTTGAAGACTGACTCACTGAGACCCTGAATGGGTTGAAGACTGACTCACTGAGACCCTGAATAGGTTGAAGACTGACTCACTGAGACCCTGAATGGGTTGAAGACTGACTCACTGAGACCCTGAATGGGTTGAAGTCTGACTCACTGAGACCCTGAATGGGTTGAAGACTGACTCACTGAGACCCTGAATGGGTTGAAGACTGACTCACTGAGACCCTGAATGGGTTGAAGACTGACTCACTGAGACCCTGAATGGGTTGAAGACTGACTCACTGAGACCCTGAATGGGTTGAAGACTGACTCACTGAGACCCTGAATGGGTTGAAGTCTGAGGAGTTTGTGCGCGTGAGAGACAAGATTGTTCTGGTCCTCAAAGGACCCATTCACCCTCCAGAGCTTGGGTCGGGTCTGAGAAGGACACATTCACCCTCCAGAGCTTTGGTCGGGTCTGAGAAGGACACATTCACCCTCCAGAGCTTTGGGTCGGGTCTGAGAAGGACACATTCACCCTCCAGAGCTTTGGGTCGGGTCTCAGAAGGACACATTCACCCTCCAGAGCTTGCGTCAGGTCTGAGAAGGACACACACCTGACAGTTCTCAGCATTCCTGGTTCTGACAACTGAGAGAAAAGCCTCTAAGGTCTAATACATGTAAACAGTGTGCTATTATATTATCTGTGTTCTCCATGACTCTCCTACTCTTTTAAAACGGCAGAGGAATGGGTCAGTCTCTGGTTTTCTGGATTTTAGTTTTAGTCAAATTCCAGAGGTGGTTGTTGTAGCTTGTCTCCTTCGGTTCACTTCATGCGATGAGTCATTCTCAGAATGCGTCCCAAATGGCACCCTATGCCCTACCCTAACCCCTAGCGCCCTGGTCAAAAGTCATGCACTATATAGGGAATAGGGTGTAATTTGGGCGGCACACTCAGTTCTCTCAAACTGTTATTTATTCATCAAGTCAGAGCGGCCTTCTGTGTCACGCACAGAGAGACACTTTAATGTCCCTGCCTGCCTGACAGCTACCATCCAAATTGGCCTGTTCTGTCTCTCTCACTCTCACTCTCTCTCTGGCTCTTCCTATTTATCTCTCTCACTCTTTCCCCCCCATCTTCTCTCATTCTCTCTCTTTCTCTCACTGTCTCGCTTTCCCCCATCTGTGAGCAGAGAGAGACAGAGCGAATCCGCCCTCAAAGATGTCAAACATGACCCCCAGCCAGCATGGTCCCCCCGGCCGGGTGGCAGAGAGTGGGGTGCAGACATCACCAGTCTTTTCTCTATGAGGTGGTAATTATGATTAATGCTCTGGTCATTTCCCTCAGAGGCAGCTTGAACGCCTGCCACCAATCAGCCACTGCCGTTGTTCTAGAGACAAAAGGAGTGATGAATGGCTAGTTGCCAGGCACTGGTAGGGAGAGAGGGAGGGAGAGAGAGGGAGGTAGGGAGAGAGGTAGAGGGAGAGAGGTAGAGAGGGAGGTAGGGAGAGCGGAAGAGAGAGAGGGAGAATGGAGGCAGACAGTGAGGTAGAGAGAGAGGGAGGTAGGGAGAGAGGGAGGGAGAGGGAGAGAGAGGGAGGTAGTGAGAGAGGGAGGGAGAGCAGAAGAGAGAGAGGGAGAATGGATGCAGACAGTGAGGTAGGGAGAGAGGGAGAATGGATGCAGACAGTGAGGTAGGGAGAGAGGGAGAATGGATGCAGACAGTGAGGTAGGGAGAGAGGGAGAATGAATGCAGACAGTGAGGTAGGGAGAAGGGAGGCCTCTCCTCTATCTACACTCTGACCCCGTCCTCTCCTCTCTCTATCTACACTCTGACCCCGTCCTCTCCTCTCTCTATCTACACTCTGACCCCATCCTCTCCATGTCCTCTCCTCTGGCTGTGACCCCGTCCTCTCCATATCCTCTCCTCTGGCTGTGACCCCGTCCTCTCCATGTCCTCTCCTCTGGCTGTGACCCCATCCTCTCCATGTCCTCTCCTCTGGCTGTGACCCCGTCCTCTTCATGTCCTCTCCTCTGGCTGTGACCCCGTCCTCTCCATGTCCTCTCCTCTGGCTGTGACCCCGTCCTCTCCATGTCCTCTCTTTCTATCTACACTCTGACCCCGTCCTCTCCATTTCCTCTCCTCTGGCTGTGACCCCGTCCTCTCCATGTCCTCTCTTTCTATCTACACTCTGACCCCGTCCTCTCCATGTCCTCTCCTCTGGCTGTGACCCCATCCTCTCCATGTCCTCTCCTCTATCTACACTCTGACCCCGTCCTCTCCATGTCCTCTCCTCTGGCTGTGACCCCGTCCTCTCCATGTCCTCTCCTCTATCTACACTCTGACCCCGTCCTCTCCATGTCCTCTCCTCTATCTACACTCTGACCCCGTCCTCTCCATGTCCTCTCTTTATATCTACACTCTGACCCTGTCCTCTCCATGTCCTCTCCTCTGGCTGTGACCCCGTCCTCTCCATGTCCTCTCCTCTGGCTGTGACCCCGTCCTCTCCATGTCCTCTCCTCTGGCTGTGACACCGTCCTCTCCATGTCCTCTCTTTCTATCTACACTCTGACCCCGTCCTCTCCATGTCCTCTCCTCTGGCTGTGACCCCGTCCTCTCCATGTCCTCTCCTCTGGCTGTGACCCCGTCCTCTCCATGTCCTCTCCTCTGGCTGTGACCCCGTCCTCTCCATGTCCTCTCCTCTGGCTGTGACCCCGTCCTCTCCATGTCCTCTCTTTCTATCTACACTCTGACCCCGTCCTCTCCATGTCCTCTCCTCTGGCTGTGACCCCGTCCTCTCCATGTCCTCTCCTCTGGCTGTGACCCCGTCCTCTCCATGTCCTCTCTTTCTATCTACACTCTGACCCCGTCCTCTCCATGTCCTCTCCTCTGGCTGTGACCCCGTCCTCTCCATGTACTCTCTTTCTATCTACACTCTGACCCCGTCCTCTCCATGTCCTCTCCTCTGGCTGTGACCCCGTCCTCTCCATGTACTCTCTTTCTATCTACACTCTGACCCCGTCCTCTCCATGTCCTCTCCTCTGGCTGTGACCCCATCCTCTCCATGTCCTCTCCTCTGGCTGTGACCCCGTCCTCTCCATGTCCTCTCCTCTGGCTGTGACCCCGTCCTCTCCATGTCCTCTCCTCTGGCTGTGACCCTGTCCTCTCCATGTCCTCTCCTCTGGCTGTGACCCCTTCCTCTCCATGTCCTCTCTTTCTATCTACACTCTGACCCCGTCCTCTCCATGTCCTCTCCTCTGGCTGTGACCCCGTCCTCTCCATGTCCTCTCCTCTGGCTGTGACCCCGTCCTCTCCTCTGGCTCTGACCCCGTCCTCTCCATGTCCTCTCCTCTGGCTGTGACCCCATCCTCACCATGTCCTCTCCTCTGGCTGTGACCCCATCCTCACCATGTCCTCTCCTCTGGCTGTGACCCCGTCCTCACCATGTCCTCTCCTCTGGCTGTGACCCCATCCTCTCCATGTCCTCTCCTCTGGCTGTGACCCCGTCCTCTCCATGTCCTCTCTTACTATCGACACTCTGACCCCGTCCTCTCCATGTCCTCTCCTCTGGCTGTGACCCCGTCCTCTCCATGTCCTCTCCTCTGGCTGTGACCCCGTCCTCTCCATGTCCTCTCCTCTGGCTGTGACCCCATCCTCACCATGTCCTCTCCTCTGGCTGTGACCCCATCCTCACCATGTCCTCTCCTCTGGCTGTGACCCCGTCCTCTCCATGTCCTCTCTTACTATCTACACTCTGACCCCATCCTCTCCATGTCCTCTCCTCTGGCTGTGACCCCATCCTCTCCATGTCCTCTCCTCTATCTACACTCTGACCCCGTCCTCTCCATGTCCTCTCCTCTGGCTGTGACCCCATCCTCACCATGTCCTCTCCTCTGGCTGTGACCCCATCCTCACCATGTCCTCTCCTCTGGCTGTGACCCCGTCCTCACCATGTCCTCTCCTCTGGCTGTGACCCCATCCTCTCCATGTCCTCTCCTCTGGCTGTGACCCCGTCCTCTCCATGTCCTCTCCTCTGGCTGTGACCCCGTCCTCTCCATGTCCTCTCCTCTGGCTGTGACCCTGTCCTCTCCATGTCCTCTCCTCTGGCTGTGACCCCTTCCTCTCCATGTCCTCTCTTTCTATCTACACTCTGACCCCGTCCTCTCCATGTCCTCTCCTCTGGCTGTGACCCCGTCCTCTCCATGTCCTCTCCTCTGGCTGTGACCCCGTCCTCTCCTCTGGCTCTGACCCCGTCCTCTCCATGTCCTCTCCTCTGGCTGTGACCCCATCCTCACCATGTCCTCTCCTCTGGCTGTGACCCCATCCTCACCATGTCCTCTCCTCTGGCTGTGACCCCGTCCTCACCATGTCCTCTCCTCTGGCTGTGACCCCATCCTCTCCATGTCCTCTCCTCTGGCTGTGACCCCGTCCTCTCCATGTCCTCTCTTACTATCGACACTCTGACCCCGTCCTCTCCATGTCCTCTCCTCTGGCTGTGACCCCGTCCTCTCCATGTCCTCTCCTCTGGCTGTGACCCCGTCCTCTCCATGTCCTCTCCTCTGGCTGTGACCCCATCCTCACCATGTCCTCTCCTCTGGCTGTGACCCCATCCTCACCATGTCCTCTCCTCTGGCTGTGACCCCGTCCTCTCCATGTCCTCTCTTACTATCTACACTCTGACCCCATCCTCTCCATGTCCTCTCCTCTGGCTGTGACCCCATCCTCTCCATGTCCTCTCCTCTATCTACACTCTGACCCCGTCCTCTCCATGTCCTCTCCTCTGGCTGTGACCCCATCCTCACCATGTCCTCTCCTCTGGCTGTGACCCCATCCTCACCATGTCCTCTCCTCTGGCTGTGACCCCGTCCTCACCATGTCCTCTCCTCTGGCTGTGACCCCATCCTCTCCATGTCCTCTCCTCTGGCTGTGACCCCGTCCTCTCCATGTCCTCTCTTACTATCGACACTCTGACCCCGTCCTCTCCATGTCCTCTCCTCTGGCTGTGACCCCGTCCTCTCCATGTCCTCTCCTCTGGCTGTGACCCCGTCCTCTCCATGTCCTCTCCTCTGGCTGTGACCCCGTCCTCTCCATGTCCTCTCCTCTGGCTGTGACCCCATCCTCACCATGTCCTCTCCTCTGGCTGTGACCCCATCCTCACCATGTCCTCTCCTCTGGCTGTGACCCCGTCCTCTCCATGTCCTCTCTTACTATCTACACTCTGACCCCATCCTCTCCATGTCCTCTCCTCTGGCTGTGACCCCATCCTCTCCATGTCCTCTCCTCTATCTACACTCTGACCCCGTCCTCTCCATGTCCTCTCCTCTGGCTGTGACCCCATCCTCTCCATGTCCTCTCCTCTGGCTGTGACCCCATCCTCTCCATGTCCTCTCCTCTATCTACACTCTGACCCCATCCTCTCCATGTCATCTCCTCTGGCTGTGACCCCATTCTCTCCATGTCCTTTCCTCTGGCTGTGGAGAGAGTGATCTCTGGGATGGAGGTGACATGTTCTGTCCATTAGGGCTGGTATGACAGTCTGTCACAGCATCAGTATTGTCATGACTGTCTTGTGAGGATCCAAATACAGTAGGCCAGATCAGCGTTGCAGAGGGGGACGAGGGAACTGGTTTGGGTTAACACCTCACACCCTGTTGTAAATCAAGGACAGGACATTCAGCATCTCCCTCTCCAATGTTCACCAGAGGAATGTGCCTTTGTTTTCAAATAAATCGTCTTCAGGATCCGCCGCTTTTTTTCCTCAATTTTCACCTAAATGACCTACCCAAATCTAATGGCCTGTAGCTCAGGCCCTGAAGCAAGGATATGCATATTCTTGGTATCATTTGAAAGGAAACACTTTGAAGTTTGTGGAAATGTGAAATGAATGTAGGAGAATATAACACAATAGATCTGGTCAAAGAAAATACAAAAGAAAAAACAATCATCTTTGAAATGCAAGAGAAAGACCATAATGTATTATTCCAGCCCAGTTGCAATTTAGATTTTTGCCACTAGATGGCAGCAGTGCATGTGCAAAGTGTTAGACTGATCCGATGAACCATTGCATTTCTGTTCAGAATGTTGTATCAAGACCGCCCAAATGTGCCTAATTTGTTTATTAATAACTGTTCACGTTTAAAACTGTGCCTCTCCTCAAAAAATAGCATGGTATTATTTCACTGTAATAGCTACTGGAAATTGGCCCAGGGTCGTCCGAGGTTGGCCAAGGTAGGCCGTCATTGTAAATAAGAATGTGTTATTAACTGACTTACCGAGTTAAATATATATATTTAAATCAGACCTGCTCCTTAAAGTTGTCAGTTTTGTTTAAAAACAAGATTTTGCTCAAAACGTATTGTTTTACCGTTACGTGTGTGTACACTACTGTAATTATACTTGGGATATTGTTTTACCGTTACGTGTGTGTACACTACTGTAATTATACTTGGGATATTGTTTTACCGTTACGTGTGTGTACACTACTGTAATTATACTTGGGATATTGTTTTACCGTTACGTGTGTGTACACTACTGTAATTATACTTGGGATATTGTTTTACCGTTACGTGTGTGTACACTACTGTAATTATACTTGGGATATTGTTTTACCGTTACGTGTGTGTACACTACTGTAATTATACTTGGGATATTGTTTTACCGTTACGTGTGTGTACACTACTGTAATTATACTTGGGATATTGTTTACCGTTACGTGTGTGTACACTACTGTAATTATACTTGGGATATTGTTTTACCGTTACGTGTGTGTACACTACTGTAATTATACTTGGGATATTGTTTTACCGTTACGTGTGTGTACACTACTGTAATTATACTTGGGATATTGTTTTACCGTTACGTGTGTGTACACTACTGTAATTATACTTGGGATATTGTTTTACCGTTACGTGTGTGTACACTACTGTAATTATACTTGGGATATTGTTTTACCGTTACGTGTGTGTACACTACTGTAATTATACTTGGGATATTGTTTTACCGTTACGTGTGTGTACACTACTGTAATTATACTTGGGATATTGTTTTACCGTTACGTGTGTGTACACTACTGTAATTATACTTGGGATATTGTTTTACCGTTACGTGTGTGTACACTACTGTAATTATACTTGGGATATTGTTTTACCGTTACGTGTGTGTACACTACTGTAATTATACTTGGGATATTGTTTTACCGTTACGTGTGTGTACACTACTGTAATTATACTTGGGATATTGTTTTACCGTTACGTGTGTGTACACTACTGTAATTATACTTGGGATATTGTTTTACCGTTACGTGTGTGTACACTACTGTAATTATACTTGGGATATTGTTTTACCGTTACGTGTGTGTACACTACTGTAATTATACTTGGGATATTGTTTTACCAATAAGAAAAGTACATACATTGCTGGATTGGAAGTGTTTGGAAATGAAAGGCTTGTCTGAGGTGAGTCTGGCTGGGTGGTGGTTGTGTCAGGAGAATGAGACTGTCTACCATGAAACAATGGAAGAATTCACCTCTCAACAGGAGAATGAGACTGTCTACCATGAAATAATGGATCTCTCAACAGGAGAATGAGACTGTCTACCATGAAACAATGGATCTCTCAACAGGAGAATGAGACTGTCTACCATGAAACAATGGAGTAATTCACCTCTCAACAGGAGAATGAGACTGTCTACCATGAAACAATGGAGTAATTCACCTCTCAACAGGAGAATGAGACTGTCTACCATGAAACAATGGAGTAATTCACCTCTCAACAGGAGAATGAGACTGTCTACCATGAAACAATGGAATAATTCACCTCTCAACAGGAGAATGAGACTGTCTACCATGAAACAATGGAATAATTCACCTCTCAACAGGAGAATGAGACTGTCTACCATGAAACAATGGAATAATTCACCTCTCAACAGGAGAATGAGACTGTCTACCATGAAACAATGGAGGAATTCACCTCTCAACAGGAGAGCTCAGGGTTTAGAAACAGACTTGTGGTATGAGGTGGCTGGTTGAGTGGAGGGGTACCAGGTGAATGATACTTGTCTGTTGTAGTCTGAGTGGTTTGTGGATTGATTGCGTAGGTTTGCATTATATGGAACAATACCCCCATCCCTCTAAAGGCCCGAGAGAATGATATGCTCAGTGGTTAGAAACACGACTGCAGTGGTAACTGATGGTGTCAGAGTGGTGTGTGGATGGATAGACAACACTGAAGCCTGCTGGACCCTACTGTCAGAGTGGTGTGTGGATGGATAGACAACACTGAAGCCTGCTGGACCCTACTGTCAGAGTGGTGTGTAGATGGATAGATAACACTGAAGCCTGCTGGACCCTACTGTCAGAGTGGTGTGTGGATGGACAGACAACACTGAAGCCTGCTGGACCCTACTGTCAGAGTGGTGTGTGGATGGATAGACAACACTGAAGCCTGCTGGACCCTACTGTCAGAGTGGTGTGTAGATGGATAGACAACACTGAAGCCTGCTGGACCCTACTGTCAGAGTGGTGTGTGGATGGATAGACAACACTGAAGCCTGCTGAACCCTACTGTCAGAGTGGTGTGTGGATGGATAGACAACACTGAAGCCTGCTGGACCCCACTGTCAGAGTGGTGTGTAGATGGATAGACAACACTGAAGCCTGCTGGACCCTACTGTCAGAGTGGTGTGTAGATGGATAGACAACACTGAAGCCTGCTGGACCCTACTGTCAGAGTGGTGTGTGGATGGATAGACAACACTGAAGCCTGCTGGACCCTACTGTCAGAGTGGTGTGTAGATGGATAGACAACACTGAAGCCTGCTGGACCCTACTGTCAGAGTGGTGTGTGGATGGATAGACAACACTGAAGCCTGCTGGACCCTACTGTCAGAGTGGTGTGTAGATGGATAGACAACACTGAAGCCTGCTGGACCCTACTGTCAGAGTGGTGTGTAGATGGATAGACAACACTGAAGCCTGCTGGACCCCACTGTCAGAGTGGTGTGTGGATGGATAGACAACACTGAAGCCTGCTGGACCCTACTGTCAGAGTGGTGTGTAGATGGATAGACAACACTGAAGCCTGCTGGACCCTACTGTCAGAGTGGTGTGTGGATGGATAGATACCACTGAAGCCTGCTGGACCCTACTGTCATAGATAACACTGAAGCCTGCTGGACCCTACTGTCAGAGTGGTGTGAGTGTATGGAACTAAACACTATTAAACTGGATAGATGTCTGTCTGAGTGTGGAACTAAACACTATTAAACTGGATAGATGTCTGTCTGAGTGTGGAACTAAACACTATTAAACTAGATAGATGTCTGTCTGAGTGTGGAACTAAACACTATTAAACTGGATAGATGTCTGTCTGAGTGTGGAACTAAACACTATTAAACTGGATAGATGTCTGTCTGAGTGTGGAACTAAACACTATTAAACTGGATAGATGTCTGTCTGAGTGTGGAACTAAACACTATTAAACTAGATAGATGTCTGTCTGAGTGTGGAACTAAACACTATTAAACTGGATAGATGTCTGTCTGAGTGTGGAACTAAACACTATTAAACTAGATCGATCTCTCTGTCTTATTGGCTTTGAATCATATAATATTTTCTCTTCTCAAAATGGTGTTTATTTCTGTAAAGTATTTACACATGACTTGACGCAAGTCCTGGATGCTGTGTGTGTGTGTGTGTGTGTGTGTGTGTGTGTGTGTGTGTGTGTGTGTGTGTGTGTGTGTGTGTGTGTGTGTGTGTGTGTGTGTGTGTGTCAGAACTAGGTCCAAAGCAAAGAGGCAGAGCTAACACAGTTCTTTAGAAGTGCACCTGGTTTGTTTTTCCAAATGTGTTATTCTGCCTAAGGGATAGACAGGATGAGAGAGGGAGAGACAGGATGAGAGAGGGAGAGACCAGAAGAGAGAGGGAGAGACCGGAAGATAGAGGGAGAGACCGGAAGAGAGAGGGAGAGACTGGATGAGAGGGAGAGACAGGATATGACAGGGAGAGACCGGAAGAGAGAGGGAGAGACTGGAAGAGACTGAAAGAGAGAGGGAGAGACAGGAAGAGAGAGGGAGAGACAGGATGAGAGAGGGAGAGACAGGAAGAGAGAGGGAGAGACCAGAAGAGAGAGGGAGAGACCGGAAGATAGAGGGAGAGACCGGAAGATAGAGGGAGAGACCGGAAGATAGAGGGAGAGACCGGAAGAGAGAGGGAGAGACTGGATGAGAGGGAGAGACAGGGAGAGACCGGAGAAGAGAGAGGGAGAGACTGGAAGAGACTGAAGAGAGAGGGAGAGACAGGAAGAGAGAGGGAGAGACAGGATGAGAGAGGGAGAGACAGGAAGAGAGAGGGAGAGACAGGATGAGAGAGGGAGAGACAGGATGAGAGAGGGAGAGACAGGAAGAGATAGGGAGAGACAGGAAGAGAGAGGGAGAGACAGGGAGAGACAGGAAGAGAGAGGGAGAGACAGGATATGACAGGGAGAGACCGGAAGAGAGATGGAGAGACCGGAAGAGAGAGGGAGAGACAGGAAGAGAGAGGGAGAGACAGGAAGAGAGAGGGAGAGACAGGATGAGAGAGGGAGAGACAGGATGAGAGAGGGAGGAGACCGGAAGAGAGAAGGAGAGACCGGAAGAGAGAGGGAGAGACCGGAAGAGAGAGGGAGAGACCCGAAGAGAGAGGGAGAGACAGGAAGAGAGAGGGAAAGACCAGATGAGAGATGGAGAGACAGACAGGATGAGAGAGGAAAGACCAGATGAGAGAGGGAGAGACAGACAGGATGAGAGAGGGAGAGACAGACAGGAAGAGAGAGGGAGAGACAGGAAGAGAGAGGGAGAGACAGGATGAGAGAGGGAGAGACAGGAAGAGAGAGGGAGAGACAGGAAGAGAGAGGGAGAGACAGGAAGAGAGAGGGAGAGACAGGATGAGAGAGGGAGAGACAGGATGAGAGAGGGAGAGACAGGAAGAGAGAGGGAGAGACAGGAAGAGAGAGGGAGAGACAGGAAGAGAGAGGGAGAGACAGGATGAGGGAGGGAGAGACAGGATGAGAGAGGGAGAGACAGGATGAGAGAGGGAGAGAGGAAGAGAGAGGGAGAGACAGGAAGAGAGAGGGAGAGACAGGAAGAGAGAGGGAGAGAGGAAGAGAGAGGGAGAGACAGGAAGAGAGAGGGAGAGACAGGAAGAGAGAGGGAGAGACAGGGAGAAGGAGAGAGGAGGGAGGACAGGATGATGAGGGGACGAGACAGGAATGCAGGGAGGACAGGATTGAGGAGAGGGAGAGACCGGGAAAAGAGAAGGGAGAGACCGGAAGAGAGAGGGAAAGACAGGAAGAAGAGGGGAGAGACAGGAAGAGAGAGGGAGGAGGAAGAGTAGAGGGAGAAGGATGAAGAGGGAGAGACCCGGAAAGAGAGAAGGAGAGACCGGCAAAGAGAGAGGGAGAACATGGAAGAGAGAGGAGAGGACAGAAGAGACAGGAAGGGAGAGAGAGGGAGAGACCGGAAGGAGAGGAGGGAGAGAGAGGAAGGAGAGAGGGAGAGACAGGAAGAGGAGGCGAGGACAGGATGGGAGAGAGAGGGAGAGACAGGAAGACGAGAGGGAGAGAGCGGAAGAGAGAGGGAGAGACAGGATGAGAGAGGGGAGAGACAGGATGGGAGAGGGGAGAGACAGGAAGAGACAGGATGAGAGAGGGAGAGACAGGAAAGAGAGAGGGAGAGAAAGGAAGAGAGAGGAGAAACAGGATGAGAGGGGAAGAAAACAAGAGATATACTCCCCGAGGCTTTCCATGCAGGAGGCTGCTACAGTAACAGTGGTGTGTGCGTGCGTCTGTTTATCATTATATTCCTTCCCCCTCTTCTCCTCCCTCCATCCACCCTTCTCTCCGTCATCATCTTTCCCTCTTACCTCCAGACCACCCACCACCCACCACCCACCACCCACACAGAGAGAGAACCACTTCATTTCACCCCCCATTCGGGAGAATATTCATGAGCACATTAACAATGACTGTTTTCTTCTTCTCTCACTCATTTTCCCCGCCTGAGGTAGATTTTGATAGCTTGAGAAAACCAGGGAAATAATGTTGTCTTTCTTTCTCCTGTGTGCGAAGCGTGTCGACGGACCAATTAAATGGAAATACGCTCCAATAATTGTTGTGGGTTTGAGTTGGGAAACAGGAGTCTGATAAGAGAGTGTTTTTCTGAGTAGCTGGCCAAGCCTTCTGGACTGAGACGATTTGGGAACCTATTATGATTGACAAGTGATGTGAATGGCTTTCTCCCCTCTAGGGAGAAGCTCTATCTCTCTCTCCTGTCTCCCAGGCTCTCTCTCTCTCATTCTATTTATCTCTCTCATTCTATTCTCTCTCTCATTCTATCTCGCTCTCTCATTCTATTCTCTCTCTCATTCTATCTCTCTCTCTCATTCTATTCTCTCTCATTCTATTCTCTCTCATTCTATTCTCTCTCTCATTCTATTCTCTCTCTCATTCTATTTCTCTCTCTCATTCTATCTCTCTCTCTCATTCTATCTCTCTCATTCTATTTCTCTCTCATTCTATTTCTCTCTCTCATTCTATTCTCTCTCCTGTCTCCCAGGCACTCTCTCATTCTATTCTCTCTCATTCTATCTCTCTCATTCTATTCTCTCTCTCATTCTATTTCTCTCTCTCATTATATTCTCTCTCCTGTCTCCCAGGCACTCTCTCTCTCATTCTATTTCTCTCTCTCATTCTATTTCTCTCTCATTCTATTTCTCTCTCATTCTATTTCTCTCTCTCATTCTATTTCTCTCTCTCATTCTATTTCTCTCTCTCATTCTATTTCTCTCTCTCATTCTATTTCTCTCTCATTCTATTTCTCTCTCTCATTCTATTTCTCTCTCTCATTCTATTTCTCGTTCTTTCTCTCCAGAAGATAAAGAGAGAGGTCACATAAGTGACATGATGGAAATGTTTTGTGCTGTTCTAATAACCAATTTCTGTGTTCATGTAAGTGACTGACTGAACGAATCCTCACTTACCAGTATCTGCAATTTGGCAGTAGGCCCAGACCTTGTTTTGAGAAGGAAAGGTGTCTCCGTTTATAATCTCATTACAGAGGTACAGATCAGGGAGTCAGAGGGTTAATCCCCAGGGAGAAATCCCCACCATCCAGCAGACCCAATCTGGTGACGTGTGTTATTGAAGCAGGACAACAACAAAGACAAGAAAACAACAGCAGTACAACATATCACTGGAGGTGGGAAAACTTCAAATCATTTAGAGTAGCTGTCATCCATTACCAACATATTTTATTCCTTTTGCTGACAGGCATGTGGAGAAAACTATTAGCATATTTACCAAAGGGCCCCAGGGGACCGGTAATTCCTCCTTTAGACACATGACTCACATCATGATGGGTGGATAGAGAGAGAGGTGTCTTTGTAGAGCAGATGTCTCTATCTCCTGGTGGTTCTGTCTGCTATCTCCTGGTGGTTCTGGCCCCTATCTCCTGGTGGTTCTGACTGCTATCTCCTGGTGGTTCTGGCTCCTATCTCCTGGTGGTTCTGGCCCCTATCTCCTGGTGGTTCTGACTGCTATCTCCTGGTGGTTCTGGCTCCTATCTCCTGGTGGTTCTGTCTGCTATCTCCTGGTGGTTCTGTCTGCTATCTCCTGGTGGTTCTGGCCCCTATCTCCTGGTGGTTCTGTCTGCTATCTCCTGGTGGTTCTGGCTCCTATCTCCTGGTGGTTCTGTCTGCTATCTCCTGGTGGTTCTGTCTGCTATCTCCTGGTGGTTCTGGCTCCTATCTCCTGGTGGTTCTGTCTGCTATCCTGCTATCTCCTGGTGGTTCTGGCCCCTATCTCCTGGTGGTTCTGACTGCTATCTCCTGGTGGTTCTGGCTCCTATCTCCTGGTGGTTCTGTCTGCTATCTCCTGGTGGTTCTGTCTGCTATCTCCTGGTGGTTCTGGCTCCTATCTCCTGGTGGTTCTGTCTGCTATCTCCTGGTGGTTCTGTCTGCTATCTCCTGGTGGTTCTGACTGCTATCTCCTGGTGGTTCTGGCTCCTATCTCCTGGTGGTTCTGGTTCCTATCTCCTGGTGGTTCTGGCTCCTATCTCCTGGTGGTTCTGGCTCCTATCTCCTGGTGGTTCTGGCTGCCATCTAATGCATGGTGGTGAGAAACACACTAGAGTGGAAAAGATGAATGCTTCATGGGAGCAGAGAGGAAGGAGGGAGGGGAGTAGAGGGGGATGAGGGAGGGGAGTAGAGGGGGAGGGGGGAGGGGAGTAGAGGGGGAGGGGAGTAGAGAGGAGTAGAGGGGAGGAGAGTAGAGGGGAGTAGAGGGGGAGGGGAGTAGAGAGGTGTAGAGGGAGGGGAGTAGAGGGGTAGGAGTCGAGGGGGAGTCGAGGGGGAGGGGAGTAGAGGGGAAGGAGGGAGGGGAGTAGAGGGGGAGGGGAGCAGAGAGGAAGGAGGGAGGGGGGTAGAGGGGAAGGAGGGAAGGGGAGGGGAGCAGAGGGTAAGGAG
>NW_022262677.1:40000-45000 GCF_002021735.2 Oncorhynchus kisutch | reverse complement strand
GTGGGCGTGGCAGGCACTGGGGTGCTGGGGAGGCGGCACACGTTGGTCATCGGCTGGTACACATATTTACCTAGAGAAGGGAAGAGAGAGAGTGAGAGAAGGGGGGAGAGAGAGAGAGAAGCAAAATCACAGTCTATTTAAACAGATCAATACTCAATCATGAGGCATCAAAGCCAAAGGAACTGAGTAACATTAAGAAATGCTATAGATGGAAAGAATGCAGTTTGGAAACCTACCAAAAAACAATTAGGCAACAACAAATTCAATCCCTTTTAGACAATTTCCTGGGTAAAACGTTCCACTGTAATAGTGAAGGTGTAAACTTGGCAGTAGAAAATCTTAACAGTATATTTGACCTCTCAGCTTCCCTATCAAATCTAAAAATCTCAAATAGAAAACAATAATGACAAATGGTTTGATGAAGAATGCAAAAATCTAAGAAAGAAATTGAGAAACCTGTCCAACCAAAAACATAGAGACCCGGAAAACCTGAGTCTACGCCTTCACTATGGTGAATCACTAAAACAATACAGAAATACACTACGGAAAAAGAAGGAACAGCACGTCAGAAATCAGCTCAATGCAATTGAAGAATCCATAGACTCTAACCACTTCTGGGAAAATTGGAAAACACTAAACAAACAACAACACGAAGAATTATCTATCCAAAATGGAGATGTATGGGTAAACCACTTCTCCAATCTTTTTGGCTCTATAACAAAGAATAAAGAGCAAAAACATATACATGATCAAACACAGATCTTAGAATCAACTATTAAAGACTACCAGAACCCACATTGAAAGAGTTACAGGACAAAATAAAAACCCTCCAACCCAAAAAGGCCTGTGGTGTTGATGGTATCCTCAATGAAATGATCAAATATACAGACAACAAATTCCAATTGGCTATACTAAAACTCTTTAACATCATACTTAGCTCTGGCATCTTCCCCAATATTTGGAACCAAGGACTGATCACCCCAATCCACAAAAGTGGAGACAAATTTGACCCCAATAACTACCGTGGAATATGTGTCAACAGTAACCTTGGGAAAATCCTCTGCATTATTATTAACAGCAGACTCGTACATTTCCTCAATGAAAACAATGTACTGAGCAAATGTCAAATTGGCTTTTTACCAAATTACCGTACAACAGACCATGTATTCACCCTGCACACCCTAATTGACAACCAAACAAACCAAAACAAAGGCAAAGTCTTCTCATGCTTTGTTGATTTCAAAAAAGCCTTCGACTCAATCTGGCATGACGGTCTGCTATACAAACGGATGGAAAGTGGTGTTGGGGGTAAAACATACGACATTATAAAATCCATGTACACAAACAACAAGTGTGCGGTTAAAATTGGCAAAAAACACACACATTTCTTCACACAGGGTCGTGGGGTTAGACAGGGATGCAGCTTAAGCCCCACCCTCTTCAACATATATATCAACGAATTGGCGCGGGCACTAGAAAAGTCTGCAGCACCCGGCCTCCCCCTGCTAGAATCCGAAGTCAAATGTCTGCTGTTTGCTGATGATCTGGTGCTTCTGTCACCAACCAAGGAGGGCCTACAGCAGCACCTAGATCTTATGCACAGATTCTGTCAGACCTGGGCCCTGACAGTAAATCTCAGTAAGACCAAAATAATGGTGTTCCAAAAAAGGTCCAGTCACCAGGACCACAAATACAAATTCCATCTAGACACTGTTGCCCTAGAGCACACAAAAAACTATACATACCTTGGCCTAAACATCAGCACCACAGGTAACTTCCACAAAGCTGTGAACGATCTGAGAGACAAGGCAAGAAGGGCATTCTATGCCATCAAAAGAAACATAAATTTCAACATACCAATTAGGATTTGGCTAAAAATACTTGAATCAGTCATAGAGCCCATTGCCCTTTATGGTTGTGAGGTCTGGGGTCCGCTCACCAACCAAGACTTCACAAAATGGGACAAACACCAAATTGAGACTCTGCACGCAGAATTCTGCAAAAATATCCTCCGTGTACAACGTAGAACACCAAATAATGCATGCAGAGCAGAATTAGGCCGATACCCACTAATTATCAAAATCCAGAAAAGAGCTGCTAAATTCTACAACCACCTAAAAGGAAGCGATTCACAAACCTTCCATAACAAAGCCATCACCTACAGAGAGATGAACCTGGAGAAGAGTCCCCTAAGCAAGCTGGTCCTGGGGCTCTGTTCACAAACACAAACACACACTACAGAGCCCCAGGACAGCAGCACAATTAGACCCAACCAAATCATGAGAAAACAAAAAGATAACTACTTAACACATTGGAAAGAATTAACAAAAAAACAGAGCAAACTAGAATGCTATTTGGCCCTACAGAGAGAGTACACAGCGGCAGAATACCTGACCACTGTGACTGACCCAAATTAAGGAAAGCCTTGACTATGTACAGACTCAGTGAGCATAGCCTTGCTATTGAGAAAGGCCGCCGTAGGCAGACATGGCTCTCAAGAGAAGACAGGCTATGTGCTCACTGCCCACAAAATGAGGTGGAAACTGAGCTGCACTTCCTAACCTCCTGCCCAATGTATGACCATATTAGAGAGACATATTTCCCTCAGATTACACAGATCCACAAAGAATTCGAAAACAAATCCAATTTTGAAAAACTCCCATATCTACTGGGTGAAATTCCACAGTGTGCCATCACAGCAGCAAGATTTGTGACCTGTTGCCACGAGAAAAGGGCAACCAGTGAAGAACAAACACCATTGTAAATACAACCCATATTTATGCTTATTTATTTTATCTTGTGTCCTTTAGCCATTTGTACATTGTTAGAACACTGTATATATATATAATATGACATTTGTAATGTCTTTACTGTTTTGAAACTTCTGTATGTGTAATGTTTACTGTTAATTTTTGTTGTTTTTCACTTTATATATTCACTTTGTATGTTGTCTACCTCACTTGCTTTGGCAATGTTAACACATGTTTCCCATGCCAATAAAGCCCTTGAATAGAATAGAATAGAATAGAATAGAATAGAATAAGAGAGAGAGAGAGAGAGAGAGAGAGAGAGAGAGAGAGAGAGAGAGAGAGAGAGAGAGAGAGAGAGAGAGAGAGAGAGAGAGAGAGAGAGAGAGAGAGAGAGAGAGAGAGAGAGAGAGAGAGGAGAGAGAGAGAGAGAGAGAGAGAGAGAGAGGGTTACTTTATGTAACCTAACAAATACATAACTGAAATACGTGGGTATTCAATCACAAAGATAGAAGCATTACAAGGGAAACAGTAAGAATGACAAGCAAGATACTCATATACAGCAGTATGCGGACACCCCTTCGAATGATACTCGTATACAGCAGTATGCGGACACCCCTTCAAATGATACTCGTATACAGCAGTATGTGGACACCCCTTCAAATGATACTCATATACAGCAGTATGTGGACACCCTTCAAATGATACTCGTATACAGCAGTATGAGGACACCCCTTCAAATGATACTCGTATACAGCAGTATGAGGACACCCCTTCAAATGATACTCGTATACAGCAGTATGTGGACACCCCTTCAAATGATACTCGTATACAGCAGTATGAGGACACCCCTTCAAATGAGTGGATTCCACTATTTCAGCCACACCCGTTGCTGACAGATGTATCAAATCGAGCACACAGCCATGCAATCTCCATAGACAAACAGTGGCAGTAGAATGGCCTTACTGAAGAGCTCAGTGACTTTCAACGTGGCACCGTCATAGGATGCCACCTTTCCAACAAGTCAGTTTGTCAAATTTCTGCACTGCTAGAGCTACCCCAGTCAACTGTAAGTGCTGTTATTGTGAAAACATCTAGGAGCAACAACGGCTCAGCCGCGAAAGTGGTAGGCCACACAAGCTGAAGCGCGTAGCGCATAAAAATTGTCTGTCCTCGGTTGCAACACTCACTACCGAGTTCCAAACTGCCTCTGGAAGCAACGTCAGCACAAGAACTGTTCGTCGGGAGCTTCATGAAATGGGTTTCCATGGCAGAGCAGCCGCACACAAGCCTAACGATCACCATGTGTAATGCCAAGTGTTGGCTGCAGTGGTGTAAAGCTCGCCACCACTGGACTCTGGAGTAGTGGAAACGCGTTCTCTGGACTGATGAATCACGCTTCACCATCTGGAAGTCAGACAGACAACTCTGGGTTTGGCAGATGCAAGGAGAACGCTACCTGCCCCAATGCATAGTGCCAACTGTAAAGTTTGGTGGATGAGGTCTGGGGCTGTTGTTCATGGTTCGGGCTACGCCTCTTAGTTCCAGTGAAGGGAAATCTTAATGCTTTTATTTACTTAATCCATTTTAGAATAAGGCTGTAAAATATCAAAATGTGGAAAAAGTGAAGGGGTCTGAATACTTTCAGAATCTCTCTCTCCCTCATTCTTTCCACCCTACTGTGTGTTACCATGGGAATCTCCAGTATAACACGTTCTCCTCTCTTCCCTCCCTCATCTGCTCCCCTCCCTAACTCCCTCCCTCTCTTTCCTTCCTTCCTTCCTTCCTTCCTTCCTTCCTTCCTTCCTTCCTTCCTTCCTTCCTTCCTTCCTTCCTTCCTCCCTCTCTTCCCTCTCTCCTTCCTTCCTTCCTCCCTCTCTTCCCTCTCTCCTTCCTTCCTTCCTCCCTATCTCTTCCCTCTCTCTTCCCTCTCTCCTTCCTCCCTCCCTCCCTCTCTCTCCTTCCTCCTCTCCTCCACTGAGAACTGGAGCATCACAAACACACAAGAGGATGAGATTCTACAAGAGGAGATTCTACAGGAGAATGAGATTCTACAGGAGGAGAATATTCTACAGGAGGAGGAGTTCTACAGGAGGAGGAGGAGATTCTACAGGAGGTGATTCTACAGGAGGAGACTCTACAGGAGGAGGAGATTCTACAGGAGCAGGATATTCTAGAGGAGGAGGAGGAGATTCTACAGGAGCAGGAGATTCTACAGGAGCAGGAGATTCTACAGGAGCAGGAGATTCTACA
>NW_022262677.1:22500-35000 GCF_002021735.2 Oncorhynchus kisutch | reverse complement strand
GTAGTTACTGTATCATTGTAGTTACAGTATCTTAGTAGTTACTGTATCATTGTAGTTACAGTATCTTAGTAGTTACTGTATCTTAGTAGTTACAGTATCTTAGTAGTTACAGTATCATTGTAGTTACAGTATCTTAGTAGTTACTGTATCATTGTAGTTACAGTATCATTGTAGTTACAGTATCTTAGTAGTTACTGTATCATTGTAGTTACAGTATCTTAGTAGTTACTGTATCATTGTAGTTACAGTATCATTGTAGTTACAGTATCTTAGTAGTTACTGTATCATTGTAGTTACAGTATCATTGTAGTTACAGTATCTTAGTAGTTACTGTATCATTGTAGTTACAGTATCATTGTAGTTACAGTATCTTAGTAGTTACTGTATCATTGTAGTTACAGTATCTTAGTAGTTACTGTATCTTAGTAGTTACAGTATCTTAGTAGTTACAGTATCATTGTAGTTACAGTATCTTAGTAGTTACTGTATCATTGTAGTTACAGTATCATTGTAGTTACAGTATCTTAGTAGTTACAGTATCTTAGTAGTTACAGTATCATTGTAGTTACAATATCTTAGTAGTGACTGTATCTTAGTAGTTGCAGTATAATTGTAGTTACAGTATCTTAGTAGTTACAGTATCTTAGTAGTTACAGTATCTTAGTAGTTACAGTATCTTAGTAGTTGCAGTATCTTAGTAGTTGCAGTATCTTAGTAGTTACAGTATCTTAGTAGTTACTGTATCATTGTAGTTACAGTATCATTGTAGTTACAGTATCTTAGTAGTTACAGTATCTTAGTAGTTACTGTATCATTGTACTTACAGTATCATTGTAGTTACAGTATCTTAGTAGTTACAGTATCTTAGTAGTTACAGTATCATTGTAGTTACAATATCTTAGTAGTGACTGTATCTTAGTAGTTGCAGTATAATTGTAGTTACAGTATCTTAGTAGTTACAGTATCTTAGTAGTTACAGTATCTTAGTAGTTACAGTATCATTGTAGTTACAATATCTTAGTAGTTACAGTATCTTAGTAGTTACAGTATCTTAGTAGTTACAGTATCTTAGTAGTTACAGTATCTTAGTAGTTACTGTATTTTTGCAATATTAAATCGCTATCAGTTAGCATGTGGAACATTCAGGGCCTCCACTAGTGAACCTTTGGACTGTAGTTGTAAATGTCATCATTCTGAAGGAGACATGGTGTAAGACAGACATTGTTACTCACTGTTCCACAGGCTACAGAGAGGTAATCATGCTGTCACTGTCCCACAGGTTACAGAGAGGTAATCATGCTGTTACTGTCCCACAGGCTACAGAGAGGTAATCATGCTGTTACTGTCCCACAGGCTACAGAGAGGTAATCATGCTGTCACTGTTCCACAGGCTACAGAGAGGTAATCATGCTGTCACTGTTCCACAGGCTACAGAGAGGTAATCATGCTGTCACTGTTCCACAGGCTACAGAGAGGTAATCATGCTGTCACTGTTCCACAGGTTACAGAGAGGTAATCATGCTGTCACTGTTCCACAGGCTACAGAGAGGTAATCATGCTGTTACTGTCCCACAGGCTACAGAGAGGTAATCATGCTGTTACTGTCCCACAGGCTACAGAGAGGTAATCATGCTGTTACTGTCCCACAGGCTACACATGCTGTCACTGTCCCACAGGCTACAGAGAGGTAATCATAAGTTTGGCATACAGGACTGTTCTACAAAGTTATTGAAAGCAGTAAAACATATGACATAATTAAATCAATGTACAGTGCATTGAAAAAGTATTCAGACCCCTTGACTTTTTCCACTTTGTTACGTTAGTCTTATTCTACAATTGTTTACATTTATTTTTTTCCTCATGAATCTACACACAACCGATTTTTTGTGAGCAAATGAAATACCTTATTTACATAAGTATTCAGACCCTTTGCGATGAGACTTAACATTGAGCTCAGGTGCATCCTGTTTCCATTGATCATCCTTGAGATGTTTCTACAACTTGATTGGAGTCCAGCTGTGGTAAATTCAATTGATTGGATATGATTTGGAAAGACACACACCTGGCTATATAAGGTCCCACAGTTGGCAGTGCATGTCAGAGCAAAAACCAGGCCATGATGTCAAAGGAATTGTCCGTAGATCTCAGAGACAGGATTGTGTCGAGGCACAGATCTGGGGAAGGGTAACAACATTTTTTGCAGCATTGAAGGTCCCCAAGAACACAGTGGCCTCTATCATTCTTAAATGGAAGAGGTTTGGAACCACCAAGAAAGACTCTTCCTAGATCTGGCCGCTCAGTCAAACTGACCAAATGGGGGAGAAGGTCACTCTGACAGAGCTCCAGAGTTCCTCTGTGGAGATGGGAGAACGTTCCAGATGGACAACCATCTCTGCAGCACTCCAACAGTCCTTTATGGTAGAGTGGCCAGACAGAAGCCACTCCTCAGTAAAAGGCACATGACAGCCCGCTTGGAGTTTGCCAAAGCACATAAAGGCCTCTCAGACCATGAGAAACAACACTCCCCATCTAACCTGACAGAGCTTGAGAGGATCTGTAGAGAAGAATGGGAGAAACTCCCCGAATACAGGTGTGCCAACCTTGTAGCATCATACCCAAAAAGACTCGAGGCTGTAATCACTGCCAAAGGTTCTTCAACAAAGTACTGAGTAAACGGTCTGAATGCTTATGTAAATTTTAATATATTTTCTTAACACATTTGCTTAAAATGTCTTTAAAAACTATTTAATCCATTTTAGAATAAGGCAGTAACGTAACAAAATGTGCAAAAAGTCAAGGGGTCTGAATACTTTCCGAATGCACTGTACATCAATGACTTGGCCACTATTCTAGATAAATCCTCAGCCCCTGGTGTTAGTCTCCACAATTCAGAGGTTAAATGCCTGCTCTACCCAGATGACCCGTGCCTGCTGTCACCCACAGCACATGGCCTACAGCAGAGCCTGGACCTGTCAGACCTGGGCCCTGGTAGTAAATACCCGACACACTACAATAACTCAGGTTTAAAAAAGAAGCTCAACTGGAAACCTAAATGAGGCAGTAAATTAACAGAGAGAAAGCAAGCAGGGTATTCTGCACCATTAAAAAAACAAATACAAATGAATAAACCGAGATTGCACTTTATGGCACCGAGGTGTGGGGTCCATTTGCAAAACAAGATTTCACCCAATGGGACAAACACCACATTGAAACCCTGCATGCAGAGTTCTGTAAGATTCTCCTACATGTCCAGAGGAAAACTACAAACAATGCATGCAGGGCAGAATTAGACCAATATCCACTAATAATAAACACTCAAAAAAGAGCAATTAGGTTTTTTGGAAACATCATTACATCAATTGCAGTCACAAAAACCATCAAGCGCTTATGATGAAACTGGCTCTCATCAGGACCGCCACAGGAAAGGACCAGTTACCTCTGCTGCAGAGGATAAGTTCATTTGAGTTACCAGCCTCAGAAATTGCAGCCCAAGTAAATGCTTCACAGAGTTCAAGTAACAGACACATCTCAACATCAACTGTTCAGAGGAGACTGCATGAATCAGGCTTCATGGTCAAATTGCTGCAAAGAAACCACCACTAAAAGGATACCAATAGGAAGAAGAGACATTCTGGGGCCAAGAAACACAAGCAATGAACATTAGACTGTTGGGAATCTGTCCTTTGGTCTGAGTTTTTGTAGATTTTTGGTTCTAACCGCTGTGTCTTTGTGAGACGAAGAGTAGGTGAGCAGATCATCTCCATGTGTAGTTCCCACCATGAAGCATGGAGGAGGAGGTGTGATGGTGTGGGGGGTGCTTTGCTGGTGACATTGTCAGTGATTTATTTAGAATTTAAAGGCACACTTAACCAGCATGGCTACCACAGCATTCTGCAGGATACGCCATACCATCCATCTGGTTTGCTCTTAGTGGGACTATCATTTGTTTTTCAATAGGACAATGACCCAACACACCTCCAGGCTGTGTAAGGTCAATTTGACCAAGAAGGAGAGTTATGGAGTGCTGCATCAGATGACCTGGCCTCCACAATCACCCGAACTCAATCCAATTGAGATGGTTTGGGATGAATTGGACTGCAGAGTGAAGGAAAAGCAGTGCTCCTTCAAGCCTGTTGGAAAAGCATTCCAGGTGAAGCTGGTTGAGAGAATGCCACGCGTGTGCAAAGCTGTCATCAAGGCAAAGGGTGGCTACTTTGAAGAATCTAAATATATTTAGATTTGTTTAACACTTTGTTGGTTACTACATGATTCCATATGTGTTATTTCATAGTTTTTATGTCTTCACTATTATTCTACAATGTAGAAAATGGTAAAAAATGTATTCACACCTTGAATGAGTAGGTGTGTCCAAACTTTTGACTGGTACTGTACATTGTTACGTCATGCCAATAAAACAATTTAAATTGAAAAGAAATTGAGCGAGAGAGCTCATATCTGTCAGCACGACTGCCCACCATGTTGCTGTCCCCAGTCCACCTGGCCGTGCTGCTGCTCCAGTTTCAACTGTTCTGCCTGTGGTTATTATTATTTGACCATGCTGGTCATTTATGAACATTTGAACATCTTGGCCATGTTCTTTTTTAATCTCCACCCGGCACAGCCAGAAGAGGACTGGCCAACCCTCATAGCCTGGTTCCTCTGTAGGTTTCTTCCTAGGTTCTGGCCTTTCTAGGGAGTTTTTCCTAGCCACCGTGCTTCTACACCTGCATTGCTTGCTGTTTGGGGTTTTAGGCTGGGTTTCTGTACAGCACTTTGAGATATCAGCTGATGTACGAAGGGCTATATAAATACATTTGATTTGATTTTGATTACTGTACCAGTACCTCATGCACAGTCACACTCACTGCCCACATGTTACCATTATGTGTGAGAGCAGCACACGTCTGGCTGACTGGCTGGCTGATTGAATGACTGGCTGATTGGCTGACTAGCAGCACAGTGATACAATCACACCCACCCTTCTCTAGCCTGATCTATTGTCAAAAATAAATAAGATTCAAATTAAATTAAATAAAAAGTATTTCAAGGCCTGAATCCCCCAAAATACTGTCTTTCCCATCCATCCATGCACTCGGTGTGAGGATGGCCCTCTCAGGGATTTTCCTCTGACAGGAAGCTCCAAGGCTGGGACTGTTTCAGTGACAACCACTGTTTGTGTTGAAGGACAAGGCATGAAGATGTTTGTTAATGTACTGTATATTGTTGAAGGTTGTTAATGTACTGTATATTGTTGAAGGTTGTTAATGTATTGTATAGTGTGGATGGTTGTTATTGTACTGTATATTGTGGAAGGTTGTTAATGTACTGTATATTGTGGATGTGTGTGGAAGGTTGTTAATGTACTGTATATTGTTGAAGGTTGTTAATGTACTGTATATTGTTGAAGGTTGTTAATGTACTGTATAGTGTGGATGGTTGTTATTGTACTGTATATTGTGGAAGGTTGTTAATGTACTGTATATTGTGGATGTGTGTGGAAGGTTGTTAATGTACTGTATATTGTGTAAGGTTGTTAATGTACTGTATATTGTGGAAGGTTGTGGATGTGTGTGGAAGGTTGAAGGCTTTTCGCTCCACTTTGCTAATGTCCTTTTCTGGGCTGAATGTGCTGCGACGTTTCAGGGCTGCTCTCTCTCTCTGTGTGTGTGTGTGTGTGTGTGTGTGTGTGTGTGTGTGTGTGTGTGTGTTTTATTTTTTATTTTTTCAGGGCTGCAGAGGAGCTGTAAGATGGATGAAAGGCTAAAACACTAGTTTACCAGGATCACCATCAGAGTCAGTCACACACAGAGAGACACGGATGGCTGGCAGGAAGGAAGGAAGGAAGGCAGCATTCCAGGGTCTTTACATCTCATCTCAACTTATATGAATTGAGAGGCCAAGGTTGGATATGAAGTTTGGGTTTCAGCACTATAGGAAGACTCATAGCCTGCTAAAGAAGCATTTCAGATGGTTCACTGAAGACTTCCTGAGGCTGTTTCAGTGTTGTTAGCTTGGCTACACTTTAGCCTTCAAAAGGGGTTTTAACCCACAAGGGGTGCAGGGCTAACGATGTAATACATGCTATAACATCCTAATGTCATACTAAAGACACTACATACAGAGACAGTTCCCCTAAACAGGGAGTTACCTGGTCGTCAACCTCCCTCCCACCTGATTGGATGTTATGCCATGAATAATGAATTCACAGAGATGCTGTGAAGAGATGCATCATGGGGACTGGTGGTATTTAGAGACATTTACAGATGATTAGGCTGAGCTCTCAAGCACAGCTGGGAATCTACCTGTGCTAATCACACGCACACGCCAATAAACTTTGGTTCGACACATACATACGCACTCTCGAATGAGAGATGACATACATTATTGGCTCTGGCAGCGACATTAAACAGATAAGTCCCAGTAATATGCAGATCTGGTGACATGACTAACACCACTAGCTGTGACTGATTGTCCCCTATCTATCTAACACCACTAGCTGTGACTGATTGTCCCCTTTCTAACACCACTAGCTGTGAGTGATTGTCCCTTTCTATCTAACACCACTAGCTGTGACTGATTGTCCCTTTCCATCTAACACCACTAGCTGTGACTGATTGTCCCTTTCCATCTAACACCACTAGCTGTGACTGATTGTCCCCTATCTATCTAACACCACTAGCTGTGACTGATTGTCCCTTTCTAACACCACTAGCTGTGACTGATTGTCCCCTATCTATCTAACACCACTAGCTGTGACTGATTGTCCCTTTCTAACACCACTAGCTGTGACTGATTGTCCCCTATCTATCTAACACCACTAGCTGTGACTGATTGTCCCTTTCTAACACCACTAGCTGTGACTGATTGTCCCCTATCTATCTAACACCACTAGCTGTGACTGATTGTCCCCTATCTATCTAACACCACTAGCTGTGACTGATTGTCCTTCACCAACGGTCCCTTTCCATCTCACTAACAGTAATGAACATTTCACAACATATTAAGTTGTGGAGGAAACACCTCTGGACGCATGTAGAGACAGAATGTATTGTATGTCATATTGTATAGTACAAACAGTCCGAAATACTTACAATACTGCCATAATTGCATCATCCAGGTTTCATAAAACTACAGTTGTGTAGTGACTGTTTTCAGGATGAAACACATTTCAGCTACTCATGTAAAATGAGGCCACTGGTTTTGAAGAGGGGTAGAAAACCTGTTTTCAGAATGAAACATTTCAGCCACTCTAATGTAAAATGGGGCCACTGTTTTTTTTGCATTTTTAATAAGAAAATATTCACAAAAACCACGAGTGCCAAATCCATTCCTATTTTCAGCCCTAGTTTTACTTCCTGTCCCTCTGAGTAATCAGAGGAGAACGTGCATAGTACCACTCCAACCCAGCCTCCAGGGACTAATAAGGAAACAGACATACACTGTATGAATATATTTCTATTTGATCATACAGTTGTAGCTCTCAGGTTATAGTTCTCAGGGTGTATCTCTCAGGTTATAGTTCTTATGTTATAGCTCTCATGTTATAGTTCTCAGGTTGTATCTCTCAGGGTGTATCTCTCAGGTTATAGCTCTCAGGTTATAGTTCTCAGGGTGTATCTCTCAGGTTGTAGCTCTCAGGTTATAGTTCTCAGGGTGTATCTCTCAGGGTGTATCTCTCAGGTTATAGTTCTCAGGGTGTATCTCTCAGGTTGTAGCTCTCAGGGTGTATCTCTCAGGTTATAGCTCTGAGGTTATAGTTCTCAGGTTGTAGCTCTCAGGTTATAGTTCTCAGGGTGTAGCTCTCAGGTTATAGTTCTCAGGGTGTATCTCTCAGGTTGTAGCTCTCAGGTTATAGCTCTCAGGTTATAGTTCTCAGGTTGTAGCTCTCAGGTTATAGTTCTCAGGGTGTATCTCTCAGGTTGTAGCTCTCAGGTTATAGTTCTCAGGGTGTATCTCTCAGGTTGTAGCTCTCAGGTTATAGTTCTCAGGGTGTATCTCTCAGGTTGTAGCTCTCAGGTTATAGTTCTCAGGATGTAGCTCTCAGGTTATAGTTCTCAGGGTGTAGCTCTCAGGTTATAGTTCTCAGGGTGTAGCTCTCAGGGTGTAGCTCTCAGGTTATAGTTCTTAGGTTATAGCTCTCAGGTTATAGTTCTCAGGGTATATCTCAGGTTATAGCTCTCAGGTTATAGTTCTCAGGGTGTATCTCTCAGGTTGTAGCTCTCAGGTTATAGTTCTCAGGGTGTATCTCTCAGGTTGTAGCTCTCAGGTTATAGTTCTCAGGGTGTAGCTCTCAGGTTGTAGCTCTCAGGTTATAGTTCTCAGGGTGTATCTCTCGGGTTGTAGCTCTCAGGTTATAGTTCTCAGGGTGTATCTCTCAGGTTGTAGCTCTCAGGTTATAGTTCTCATGGTGTATCTCTCAGGTTGTAGCTCTCAGGTTATAGCTCTCAGGTTATAGTTCTCAGGTTGTAGCTCTCAGGTTATAGTTCTCAGGGTGTATCTCTCAGGTTGTAGCTCTCAGGTTATAGTTCTCAGGGTGTATCTCTCAGGTTGTAGCTCTCAGGTTATAGTTCTCAGGGTGTATCTCTCAGGTTGTAGCTCTCAGGTTATAGTTCTCAGGATGTAGCTCTCAGGTTATAGTTCTCAGGGTGTAGCTCTCAGGTTATAGTTCTCAGGGTGTAGCTCTCAGGGTGTAGCTCTCAGGTTATAGTTCTTAGGTTATAGCTCTCAGGTTATAGTTCTCAGGGTATATCTCTCAGGTTGTAGCTCTCAGGTTATAGTTCTCAGGGTGTATCTCTCAGGTTGTAGCTCTCAGGTTATAGTTCTCAGGGTGTATCTCAGGTTGTAGCTCTCAGGTTATAGTTCTCAGGATGTAGCTCTCAGGTTATAGTTCTCAGGGTGTAGCTCTCAGGTTATAGTTCTCAGGGTGTAGCTCTCAGGGTGTATCTCTCAGGTTATAGTTCTTAGGTTATAGCTCTCAGGTTATAGCTCTCAGGTTATAGTTCTCAGGGTGTAGCTCTCAGGTTGTAGCTCTCAGGTTATAGTTCTCAGGGTGTATCTCTCGGGTTGTAGCTCTCAGGTTATAGTTCTCAGGGTGTATCTCTCAGGTTATAGCTCTCAGGTTATAGTTCTCAGGGTGTATCTCTCAGGTTGTAGCTCTCAGGTTATAGTTCTCAGGGTGTATCTCTCAGGGTGTATCTCTCAGGTTATAGTTCTCAGGGTGTATCTCTCAGGTTGTAGCTCTCAGGGTGTATCTCTCAGGTTGTAGCTCTGAGGTTATAGTTCTCAGGTTGTAGCTCTCAGGTTATAGTTCTCAGGGTGTAGCTCTCAGGTTATAGTTCTCAGGGTGTATCTCTCAGGTTGTAGCTCTCAGGTTATAGTTCTCAGGGTGTATCTCTCGGGTTGTAGCTCTCAGGTTATAGTTCTCAGGGTGTATCTCTCAGGTTGTAGCTCTCAGGTTATATTTCTCATGGTGTATCTCTCAGGTTGTAGCTCTCAGGTTATAGCTCTCAGGGTGTATCTCTCAGGTTGTAGCTCTCAGGTTATAGTTCTCAGGGTGTATCTCTCAGGTTGTAGCTCTCAGGTTATAGTTCTCAGGGTGTATCTCTCAGGTTGTAGCTCTCAGGTTATAGTTCTCAGGATGTAGCTCTCAGGTTATAGTTCTCAGGGTGTAGCTCTCAGGTTATAGTTCTCAGGGTGTAGCTCTCAGGGTGTAGCTCTCAGGTTATAGTTCTTAGGTTATAGCTCTCAGGTTATAGTTCTCAGGGTATATCTCAGGTTATAGCTCTCAGGTTATAGTTCTCAGGGTGTATCTCTCAGGTTGTAGCCCTCAGGTTATAGTTCTCAGGGTGTATCTCTCAGGTTGTAGCTCTCAGGTTATAGTTCTCAGGGTGTAGCTCTCAGGTTGTAGCTCTCAGGTTATAGTTCTCAGGGTGTAGCTCTCAGGTTATAGTTCTCAGGGTGTAGCTCTCAGGTTATAGTTCTCAGGGTGTAGCTCTCAGGTTATAGTTCTCAGGGTGTAGTTCTCAGGGTGTAGCTCTCAGGTTATAGCTCTCAGGTTATAGCTCTCAGGTTATAGCTCTCAGGTTATAGCTCTCAGGGTGTATCTCTCAGGGTGTATCTCTCAGGTTGTAGCTCTCAGGTTATAGCTCTCAGGTTATAGTTCTCAGGGTGTATCTCTCAGGTTATAGCTCTCAGGCTATAGCTCTCTGGTTATAGCTCTCTGGTTATAGCTCTCAGGTTGTAGCTCTCAGGTTATAGTTCTCAGGGTGTAGCTCTCAGGTTATAGTTCTCAGGGTGTAGCTCTCAGGTTATAGTTCTCAGGGTGTAGCTCTCAGGTTATAGTTCTCAGGGTGTAGTTCTCAGGGTGTAGCTCTCAGGTTATAGCTCTCAGGTTATAGCTCTCAGGTTATAGCTCTCAGGTTATAGCTCTCAGGGTGTATCTCTCAGGGTGTATCTCTCAGGTTGTAGCTCTCAGGTTATAGCTCTCAGGTTATAGTTCTCAGGGTGTATCTCTCAGGTTATAGCTCTCAGGCTATAGCTCTCTGGTTATAGCTCTCTGGTTGTAGCTCTCAGGTTATAGCTCTCAGGTTATAGTTCTCAGGGTGTATCTCTCAGGTTATAGCTCTCAGGCTATAGCTCTCTGGTTATAGCTCTCTGGTTATAGCTCTCAGGTTGTAGCTCTCAGGTTGTAGCTCTCGGGGTGTAGCTCTCAGGTTGAAACGCTCAGGTTGGGTTCAAGCCCAACTCTGAAGTGGTGTCAACCATTTCCCCCATCCCTAGGGAACACAGCTGATTAAACTAACTGCATTCTGAACTGAAGATCATGATTAGGTGATTATTGGAGTCAGGTGTGTTAGCTGGGGCAAAAGTGTGACACCAATCAGGCCCTGGAGGACTGGAGATGCCCACCCCTGTCCTAGGTTCTCTGGGTAATTCCCTTGGTAATCCCTTGGTTCTGGGTCAGTGTGGACAGAGCAGTCTCTCTGTCTGTTCAATAATTCATACTTCCTACACTAGCAGTCAGGTAGCTCCACTCAAGACAGAGCATCTAGAACGGCTGTTAAAACAGTGTCTACCAGGACTAGACTACATACAGTATCTACCAGGACTAGACTACATACAGTATCTACCAGGACTAGACTACATACAGTATCTACCAGGACTAGACTACATACAGTATCTACCAGGACTAGACTACATACAGTATCTACCAGGACTAGACTACATGAACATGTAAAGTAGAGGATGACAGGTACATGTAGAGTAGAGGATGACAGCTACTTGTAGAGTAGAGGATGACATGTACATGTAGAGGATGACATGTACATGTAGAGGATGACAGGTACATGTAGAGTAGAGGATGACAGGTACATGTAGAGGATGACAGGTACATGTAGAGGATGACAGGTACATGTAGAGGATGACAGGTACATGTAGAGGATGACAGGTACATGTAGAGGATGACAGGTACAGGTGGAGGATGGCAGGTACATGTAGAGGATGACAGGTACATGTAGAGGATGACAGGTACATGTAGAGGATGACAGGTACATGTAGAGGATGACAGATACATGTAGAGGATGACAGGTACAGGTAGAGTATGACAGGTACATGTAGAGGATGACAGGTACATGTAGAGTAGAGGATGACATGTACATGTAGAGGATGACAGGTACATGTAGAGGATGACAGGTACATGTAGAGGATGACAGGTACATGTAGAGTAGAGGATGACAGGTACATGTAGAGTAGAGGATGACAGGTACATGTAGAGGATGACAGGTACATGTAGAGGATGACAGCTACATGTAGAGGATGACAGCTACATGTAGAGTATGACAGGTACATGTAGAGATGTTTTTGTCTAATGTACACTTCCTGTTTATTATTAATGACCTATATTAACTATAACCCCTGTCTAATGTACACTTCCTGTTCATTATTAATGACCTATATTAACTATAACCCCTGTCTAATTTACACTTCCTGTTTATTATTAATGACCTATATTAACTATAACCCCTGTAATGTACACTTCCTGTTTATTATTAATGCCCTATATTAACTATAACCCCTGTCTAATGTACACTTCCTGTTTATTATTAATGACCTATATTAACTATAACCCCTGTCTAATTTACACTTCATACTCTTCATATAATATTATGCATAACAACGGCGGCGTCGGTGGGAGAACTATAGACACTCTTCATATAATATACACAGTGGAGGTGATGGAAACATGGCTGTAACAGCCTCAGCACGGTTTGTTTCCATAGGAGGAGGAGAGAGAGAGCTGTTGCCATACCTCCATCCCCCAGTGGGATACCTCTGTTAACGCTGACAGCAGGGGCTGAATCATCTAGGATGGGAGGAGAGGGAGGTTGGGTGTGGAGGAATCACAAATGGCAACGGGCCGGGTGGTTTGATAGGGCTGGACGGACCAGAGAGGTCAAGTGGCAGCTGACCTATAACCTCTGAGGCTGACCCCTCTCTGCCTG
>NW_022262677.1:0-17500 GCF_002021735.2 Oncorhynchus kisutch | reverse complement strand
TGTCTGTCTGTCTGTCTGTCTGTCTGTCTGTCTGTCTGTCTGTCTGTCTGTCTGTCTGTCTGTCTGTCTGTCTGTCTGTCTGTCTGTCTGTCTGTCTGTCTGTCTGTCTGTCTGTCTGCACCACTGAGCCAACATTGAATAACTAGGAACAATATTCTAGCCTGCTACCGGTTTTATCAGCTGAATTTAGGCTCTGTATTTAGATATGTGGTCTATCACATCAGAATTTCTGTGTTGACTTGTCGCATCCAGCTAAGAGGATGGATGTCTGGTTTCCAACAAGCCAACAGAAACGGAGGAGGGCTATTCTGCCCTACCAAGCAAAAAGGCAGTAATTGCTAATTTGGTCGAAAATTAGTTAGTAATTTTTGCTACATTAAATACATGCTTAATCATGTGGACAAGTATCCTGTCTCTATTGTATTGTGTTCAGGAGAAAATAGGGGTCATGTTGGCAGTAACTGTATAAAGTTACTATGAAACCAACGTAAATAAAAGGCATTTTACTCGGTTCCACGCTATGAGCATTTACTGCCTTTTTGCTTGGCAGGGCAGAATAATTGTCTGAAGTCAAACAATAGGCTGCTATTCTTGTAAACATTCACATATAACAGGCTATTTATAGACATTCATTGAATTTCTCCTTCCAACCAGCGAGTGAGAGGAGAGCACAGCTAAGCACATGGAGAACCCAGAGAATGGTGAGACATCGACGGGCTTTAAGCAAGGCTACTTACAGTGACACCATCCCAAGTGGCAGCACCAGTGGAGCTTGAAGCACTTCCCGTGGCTGTGTGTGGCGCAGATGGACAGTCCGTCGCACGGGAGAAAGTCCGGTCTCCCCGCGCAGCTCCGGGCCAACGCCTGCGCCTCGTCCAACTTCTCGCTCTTCCGTCCGCCCGACGCGGCCATCGCGCAGCGCACACCCCAGGATCAAATGCACGCCATGTAACCCATCGGAGAACGCAGCTTTAGCCCACCAGCCAAAAATGGTCTCAAAACCTCAGCAAACGCCAAATGTCTAACCAGGGAGGAAACTCCAAAGCGTGACGCAAACGAGTTAAATGTGGCACCGTTGTAGCCACCCCCCCAAGCAGCACAGAGAGAATCAAAATGCGATGAAAGTTCCAGTTCCAAGAATACGATTGACAGCTTGTTTTACGTAAACATCTGGATCTCCAGCCGCTGGAATTATTTTCTGTAAACGTCGACGAGGTTATCTCAGCCAGAGAGATTTCCGTGGCGTATCCCGTGTCAGGCTTTTATTTGATATAGCCAGCCTTCTATCAGCCTGACAAGAGACTCCCCTGTCTGTTGATGAAGCCCTCGCCGTTTCCTTCCTCTTAGGCTATTCCCCTCCTCCTCCTCTCTCTCTCTCTCTCTCCAGTTCGGTTCAGCCATAAAGGAAGTCCGATATTTGGTCTATTGTCCTCATTTCTGGCTGTAATAGCCTTTCCTCCGAAATCATAACTGATTCAGATGAAAGTAATCATGTAAACAAAGCCTATAATTTGAATCGGAAGCAACCTTTTTCAAGATAAATATAGGTCATTCTGTTAACGGATCCTTAATTTTTTTTTCATTTTTTTTTTATTAATTTCAACTTTATTTAACTAGGCCAATCAGTAAAGAAAAAAAATCGTATTTACAATGACGGCCTACCAAAAGGCGAAACAAAATATAGGACAAAACACACATCATGATCAGAGAGACACCACAATCCTACATAAAGAGAGACCTAAGACAACAGCATAACATGGCAGCAACACATAACACAGCATGGTAGCAACACCACATGACAACAACATGGTAGCAACACAACATGACAACAACATGGTAGCAGCACAAAACATGGTACAAACATTATTGGGCACAGACAACAGCACAAAGGGCAAGAAGGTGGAGACAACAATACAGTACATTACACAGCCACAGCTGTCATAAAGAGGAGTCATGATTGAGTCTTTGAATGAAGAGACGGAGATAAAACTGTTCAGTTTGAGTGTTTTTGCAGCTCGTTCCAGTCACTAGAGGAGCGACCCAGGGATGCGTGTGCTTTGGGGACCTTTAACAGAATGTGACTGGCAGAACGGATGTTGTGTGAGGGGGAGTGAGGCCTACAGTAGGGGGGAGTGAGGCCTACAGTAGGAGGAGTGAGGCCTACAGTAGGGGGGAGTGAGGCCTACAGTAGGGGGAGTGAGGCCTACAGTAGGGGGAGTGAGGCCTACAGTAGGGGGAATGAGGCCTACAGTAGGGGGAGTGAGGCCTACAGTAGGGGGAGTGAGGCCTACAGTAGGGGGAGTGAGGCCTACAGTACGGGGGAGTGAGGCCTACAGTAGGGGGAGTGAGGCCTACAGTAGGGGGGAGTGAGGCCTACAGTAGGGGGAGTGATGCCTACAGTAGGGGGAGTGATGCCTACAGTAGGGGGATTGAGGCCTACAGTAGGGGGGAGTGAGGCCTACAGTAGGGGGAGTGAGGCCTACAGTAGGGGGAAGTGAGCGCAGCGGTCTGAGGCACTACAGACACCCTGGTTCAAATCCAGGCTGTATCACATACAGCCGGGATTGGGAGGCCCATAGAGTGGCAGACAATTGGCCCAGCGTCGTCCGGGTTTGGCCGGTGTAGGCCATCATTGTAAATAAGAATTTGTTCTTGCCTAGTTAAATAAAGGTTGAATTCAAAAATATATATATATAGATATACTGCAGTGATGTGTCCTTTAATTAAGGAGCATTGGTGGCAAATCTGATGTCAGAGTGGTGAAGAACATCTAGCCGCTCGAGACCCTTATTCATTAGACCCTGAAATTACAGGTAATAAGAACTATATAATAATAGATTTAACAGTCAAAAGTCTGGTCTACTAATTCCAGGGTTTTACAACATTGTAGAATAATACATCTCAAAGAGTGTGCAAGGCAAAGGCTGGCTACTTTGAAGAATCTCAAATATAAAATATATTTTGATTTGTTTAATGTTGGTTACTACATGATTCCATATGTGTTATTTCATAGTTGTCTTCACTATTATTCTACAATGTAGATACATAGTCAAAATAAAGGAAAACCCTGGAATGAGTCGGTGTCCAACCGACTGGTTCTGTATATATATTTTACTATGTCATTTCATTGACAGTAATTAAATGCTGAAATCCTTTATTTCCAGTAATAATGAAAAATACTACTACACACATGCACACACACACATAGCATAGAGTGAGCCATTAATTCATTAATGGGCCATTTATAATAACATAAATAAAAAGTAGCAACAGAAATGCTGTGTTCAAGCCAGCATGATTTAAGAAACATGAAAGAGACCAGTGATATGGAAGAAAACCTCAAAGGAATAGAAAGGAGATCTGGCCAATATTCTGGTGCTGCTCTGTGCTTCAAAAGGTACAACACTGTATCATATTCACATCACATGATTTCCCTGTATGTGTTGTTTGTGTGTGTTGTTTGTGTGTGTGTTGTGTGTGTGTTGTTTGCTTGTTGTTTGTGTGTGTGTTGTTTGTGTGTTGTTTGTGTGTGTGTTGTTCGTGTGTGTGTTGTTTGTGTGTGTGTTGTGTGTGTGTTGTTTGCTTGTTGTTTGTGTGTGTGTTGTTTGTGTGTTGTTTGTGTGTGTGTTGTTCGTGTGTGTGTTGTTTGTGTGTGTGTTGTTTGTGTGTGTGTGGTTCGTGTGTGTGTTGTTCGTGTGTGTGTGGTTCGTGTGTGTGTTGTTCGTGTGTGTGTTGTTTGTGTCTGTGTTGTTTGCTTGTTGTCCGTGTGTTGTTCGTGTGTGTGTTGTTCGTGTCTGTGTGTTGTCTGTGTTGTTCGCGTCTGGGTGTGTGTTGGTTGTGTGTATGTGTGTGTGTGTGTTATTTGTGTGTGTGTGTTGTTTGTGCATGTTGTTTGTGTGTGTGTGTTGTTCGTGTGTGTTGTTCGTGTGTGTGTTGTCTGTGTGTGTGTTGTTCGTGTGTGTGCGTGCATGTGTGTGTTGTTCGTGTGTCTATCCCCCCTTCCCACAACACATCTGATGATCTGTTTATTTTAATATTATTTAAAAAAAAATGTAGTTCACAAATCTTCTGGTTTCTGTAATATTTATTTATTATTATTATTTTATTCAAATTACAAAATAAAATACAAAACAAAACACAGGAATTAACTAGCAAATACTAAAACACAGGAATTAACTAGCAAATACTAAAACACAGGAATTAACTAGCAAATACTAAAACACAGGAATTAACTAGCAAATACTAAAACACAGGAATTAACTAGCAAATACTAAAACACAGGAATTAACTAGCAAATACTAAAACACAGGAATTAACTAGCAAATACTAAAACACAGGAATTAACTAGCAAATACTAAAACACAGGAATTAACTAGCAAATACTAAAACACAGGAATTAACTAGCAAATACTAAAACACAGGAATTAACTAGCAAATACTAAAACACAGGAATTAACTAGCAAATACTAAACACAGGAATTAACTAGCAAATACTAAAACACAGGAATTAACTAGCAAATACTAAAACACAGGAATTAACTAGCAAATACTAAAACACAGGAATTAACTAGCAAATACTAAAACACAGGAATTAACTAGCAAATACTAAAACACAGGAATTAACTAGCAAATACTAAAACACAGGAATTAACTAGCAAATACTAAAACACAGGAATTAACTAGCAAATACTAAAACACAGGAATTAACTAGCAAATACTAAAACACAGGAATTAACTAGCAAATACTAAAACACAGGAATTAACTAGCAAATACTAAAACACAGGAATTAACTAGCAAATACTAAAACACAGGAATTAACTAGCAAATACTAAAACACAGGAATTAACTAGCAAATACTAAAACACAGGAATTAACTAGCAAATACTAAAACACAGGAATTAACTAGCAAATACTAAAACACAGGAATTAACTAGCAAATACTAAAACACAGGAATTAACTAGCAAATACTAAAACACAGGAATTAACTAGCAAATACTAAAACACATAAAACATAGCAATATAATAATTTACAAAATTATAATTGTAGTGCGATTGTATTACCGCTGAAAACATCTTATTATAATGATTCAGGAAGATGTTGTTCTTGTTGTTATTCACTGGGGATTATGTCTTAACCAAATAATTACATTCAATCAAAAATATGTGTCATTTTGTTATAGAATTCTGGAATTTTTGCTTGTGTATAAAGTATTTGGAAACAAGAATTTAAAAAAAATTAAATGGTCTTGTTATCATTGCAATAGTAACATATTATATCCTTCATGTCAAAAACATGGGTAGTGTTCATAATGGTAAATAAGTATTCTGCAAGGTTTTCACAAAATTATGACATACATTACATTTAAAGAACAAGTGAAGACACAGACATCACAGAAGACACAGACATCACAGAAGACACAGACATCACAGAAGACACAGACATCACAGAAGACACAGACATCATCAATAGCCACACATTCGGACAACGTAGAATTACATGGATGTATCTTATGTAGAATTTTAAAATGCACTTCCTTAAATTTGTTTGGTAAACAAAATTTGTAAAGCCTTAAAACTTCTTTGGGAACAGGGGGCAGTATTGAGTAGCTTGGATGAATAAGGTGCCCAGAGTAAATTGCCTGCTACTCAGGCCCAGAAGCTAGAATATGCATAGAAAACACTCTAAAGTTTCTAAACTGTTAAAATAATGTCTCTGAGTATAACAGAACTCATATGGCAGGCAAAAACCTGAGAAAAATCAAACCAGGAAGTGGGAAATCTGAGGATTGTAGTTTTTTAAGTGATTGCCTATCCAAATACTGTGTCTATAGGGTCAGATTGCACTTCCTAAGGCTTCCACTAGATGTCAACAGTCTTTAGAACGTTGTTTCAGGCTTCTACTATGAAAGGGGAGTGAATAAGAGCTGTTTCAAATATCAAGAATAAGCATGATTCATAAACATTTTCCTCTAGGCGTCAGTTGGTTCTGTGAATGGAGAATTTGTCTTATATATTTATTACAACAAGATTTCTCAAGTAAGCCCATGCCTTCCAACCTGAGTTCTGGATAAACTTTATGATCATCACCAAAGCTAAGATGAGTTTTCATTAGTGTAGTTAGACCCCTTGGAACGGCTTTGACCACAGAAATAAACTCTCTGAAAGGTCCTGGAAACTCTTTCAATGGTATAAATTGTTCATATGTAAGAATATTACCCCTGTTGTCAAAAACATCAAGAACAAAGTCGTTATTCCTCTCATGCCAGCTGGGGTAGAACAATGAATTATTACCTTACAGTTATGTCTGAATTATTCCACAAAAGAGCTTTATGTGGGGAAAAACTGTGCAGGAAACATTTTCCAGGCCATTAAAGCTTGTTGGTGAAACCTAAGCCAATTTAGCAGGTAATCTTCCAGAAAAACATTTAAATTTCAGTAAAAATTGAAGACCTCCCAACTTATTAAAACACATTATTTGTAATGAAATACCATATTGAATCAGTATTGTTCAAACATATTTTCAACCAGTTGATCTTGAAAGTGTTATTTATGTCAACAAAATCCAACACTTCCAGACCTCCTTCAGCTCTTTTATTAGGGAGGACTGACTCTTATAGTTTGTGAGACTTATTTTTCCAGATGAAGTCAAGAAAGGTCTTGTTGATCTCTTTACAAGTAGAGGGATTTACAAATAAATATAATGAGGGGTACACAAAGTCCCTCTGCCTTGGACAGAATCACTCTCCCAATTATAGAAAGAGCCCTTTGGAGCCAATTATAAAATATATTTGTTTGTTAATTTTAGGAGAGAAATTCCTATGTTGTCTGACAGATGTATTCCTAAATATTTAACACAGTCCTTTACAGGAATATTTTCTAATTCTTTATCATCAGAGTCATATGAACATAAGATTTCACATTTAGAAACATTCCGTTTTAATCCTGATGCAATAGAGAATGCAGTGTTAGCATTAAGGACAACCTGGTCTTTGTCTCTTTAATAAAGAGTAGTATCATCAGCCAGTTGGGGCATGTTGATTTCTCTGTTAAAAATGGTTAAGCCACACAGATTTGCATTTTTCAGAATATCTAGAGATAGAAGTTCCACAACCAAAATGAACCAAAATGGCGAAATCGGGCATCCCTGTCATACACTTCTGTTGATACTAAACCTTAGTACATCCAAAAGATTCAGTAACACAGAACTATTTATATCTTTGTAAAACATGCGGAGGACTTTGATAAACCAGACGGTTTAAGTGACCGAAAGAGAAATTCATGTTCAATTGTGTCAAAGGCTTTACAGAAGTCTAGAAATAAGACAACCGCATCTGAGTCAATTGCATCTGAATAATCTATAAGGTCCAAGACTAAACGAATGTTAGAGCTGATGTGACGGCCCTTCATAAACCCTGTTTGAGTCTCATTTATAATGGTATCTATTCCTTTCTTTAATCTTTTGGCATAAACCAGAGCAATCAATTTGTAATCCATATTTAATAAAGTAATTGGTCTCCAATTGTCAATGAGAGAAGGGTCTTTATCGGGCTTCGGGATCAGTGGAATAAGGCCTTGTTTCATAGTGGAGACCATTTCCACATTTTCAATGCAATCAATGCAATCAATGCAATCAATGCAATCAATGCAATCAATGCAATCAATGCAATCAATGCAATCAATGCAATTTAAACATATTTAAAAAATCGGGTCTTCTAGTAACTCCCAAAACGGTCTATAGAATTCAACTGACAGGCCATCAGGCCATCAGGGCCATCAGGCCATCAGGCCATCAGGCCATCAGGCCATCAGGGCCATCAGGCCATCAGGCCATCAGGCCATCAGGCCATCAGGGCCATCAGGGCCATCAGGGCCATCAGGGCCATCAGGCCATCAGGGCCATCAGGCCATCAGGCCATCAGGCCATCAGGGCCATCAGGCCATCAGGCCATCAGGGCCATCAGGCCATCAGGCCATCAGGCCATCAGGCCATCAGGCCATCAGGCCATCAGGCCATCAGGGCCATCAGGCCATCAGGCCATCAGGGCCATCAGGCCATCAGGGCCATCAGGCCATCAGGGCCATCAGGGCCATCAGGCCATCAGGCCATCAGGCCATCAGGCCATCAAGGCCATCAGGCCATCAGGGCCATCAGGCCATCAGGCCATCAGGCCATCAGGGCCATCAGGCCATCAGGCCATCAGGGCCATCAGGGCCATCAGGCCATCAGGCCATCAGGCCATCAGGCCATCAGGGCCATCAGGGTGATTTCCCTTTTTTCATTGAATCCAGAGCCTCTCTAATTTCTTCAATTGAGTGGAAACTGAGTGGAAATCATCCTCAATTACAGGGACATAACCATCTTCCTGAAATTGTGAGTTGTAAAGGTTTTCATAAAAGGAATTGACAAATGTTGACATTGCAATGGGATCTTTGCATAACACATCATTCATTTTGAGTGCAGTTATAGATTTTCTTTTGTAGTTTCTCTTTTCAAGTGCAAAAAACAGTAACTAGTGTTTCATCCCCCTCTTCAATCCATTTGGCTCTTGACCTGACAAAGGCTTTGATCTTAAAGCTGTTCTAATTCTAGTTGTACAGATTGTCAAGAAGACGAGTCTGTATTTCAGAGATGATCTTTCTTTAGAAAACTTTTCAAGCTTTTGCTCATCAACAAATTTTCTCTAAGGTTCTTTTTAAGTGCATCAGCTCTTTGGCACATTTATTGACTCTGACTTTACATTTGAAAAATTCCCATCTACTTCCATCGCACATGTCTTTTCTTGCAAAAATATATTTGGCTAACGATGTGATGTTTCCAATGACAATAGGATCTTTAAGAAGTGTGTTGTTAAATTTCCAATATCCTCGAGTACCTTTTGATTTTTTTTTTAGCTTGTAAATTGAGGGAAATCAAGTGATGATCAGAAAAGGGGCCAACTGATGATCTACATCTATAACAAATTGTAACAAAACGGGTGAATTAGGAATCTGTTTTGTTGGTAAAACCCTTAGCATCCGGATTGAAATAACACCAGGCATCATCAACAAAGAGATCCTTGCATAATGTAATGATAATGTTACTATTTTTGAGGGCTTTGACTCGTTCTAGGAGGGAAAACGATCAGCAGATGCATCAGTTGTTTCATTAAAATCACCGGAAATTATTAGAAGAACCTCTGAGTATTTGTTGTTTCTAATCCTGTACTTTTCTAGTAAATTGTGTAAAAAAGGGTCTTATTAGGAGCATGTGAGTTATGTCCGTATACATTACAAATGATGAAAATAGCATTGTCAAGTTTAACAATTACTATGACCCATCTCCCGTCCTGTGAAGATATGGATTCTAGAACGTCACCTTTAAACTGTGAATATGTGGATTCTAGAACGTCACCTTTAAACTTGTGAATATGTGGATTCTAGAACGTCACCTTTAAACTGTGAATATGTGGATTCTAGAACGTCACCTTTAAACTTGTGAATATGTGGATTCTAGAACGTCACCTTTAAACTTGTGAATATGTGGATTCTAGAACGTCACCTTTAAACTTGTGAATATGTGGATTCTAGAACGTCACCTTTAAACTGTGAAGATGTGGATTCTAGAACGTCACCTTTAAACTGTGAAGATGTGGATTCTAGAACGTCACCTTTAAACTTGTGAATATGTGGATTCTAGAACGTCACCTTTAAACTGTGAAGATGTGGATTCTAGAACGTCACCTTTAAACTGTGAAGGTGTGGATTCTAGAACGTCACCTTTAAACTGTGAAGGTGTGGATTCTAGAACGTCACCTTTAAACTGTGAAGATGTGGATTCTAGAACGTCACCTTTAAACTGTGAAGATGTGGATTCTAGAACATCACCTTTAAACTTGTGAATATGTGTCAAAACACCAGCAGAATGGTTTGATCCATGACTGAAATAGGCCATGTGTCTCCCCATTGTGATTTACTACATCTCAAATCACTTTCACACGAATGAGTTTCCCGAAGAAGGACAAAATCTGCTTTTACTAGATAAAAAAATAAGGCTTTCCTTTTAGTAAGATCTCTCAAACCCCGAGCATTCAGACGATATTGAGTGAGTTGAAAACAAACTCCTACATAAAAAAAAGAAAGAACACAAACCAGATAACAGAAGTAGTAAGGTGAACAATAAAACAAACAGTGAAGCAGAGGATTACTCTGACGGAAAACTACCCTCAGCTGAGGTAGCGGTGGTCAACAGAATAACAAATCTCTTTTTTCCCCCTATTTTAGTTGGCAAGTGTTGATAAATTGTAGTTCGCACTGTGCATTAACTCATGCCCGTACATTAACTGTAGTCTTGGCAGTACTCACAGTTCCAGTATGGTTCATGTCAACAGAGTTACCCAGTAATCATTCTTCCTTCGATAGACGCGCGTGACACAGAGAGGTGGACCGAGGTTGGACTAGGCTACATTATCTAGTTTGGTGTTGATCTATGGAGACACAGAGAGGTGGACCGAGGTTGGACTAGGCTACATTATCTAGTTTGGTGTTGATCTATGGAGACACAGAGAGGTGGACCGAGGTTGGACTAGGCTACATTATCTAGTTTGGTGTTGATCTATGGAGGCACAGAGAGGTGGACCGAGGTTGGACTAGGCTACATTATCTAGTTTGGTGTTGATCTATGGAGACACAGAGAGGTGGACTGAGGTTGGACTAGGCTACATTATCTAGTTTGGTGTTGATCTATGGAGACACAGAGAGGTGGACTGAGGTTGGACTAGGCTACATAATCTAGTTTGGTGTTGATCTATGGAGACACAGAGAGGTGGACCGAGGTTGGACTAGGCTACATAATCTAGTTTGGTGTTGATCTATGGAGGCACAGAGAGGTGGACCGAGGTTGGACTAGGCTACATTATCTAGTTTGGTGTTGATCTATGGAGACACAGAGAGGTGGACCGAGGTTGGACTAGGCTACATTATCTAGTTTGGTGTTGATCTATGGAGACACAGAGAGGTGGACTGAGGTTGGACTAGGCTACATAATCTAGTTTGGTGTTGATCTATGGAGGCACAGAGAGGTGGGGTAGAGGGTAGTTACCAAATCTCACCAGTAACGTGGGTAGTAACAGTAGTCACTGAGGGGGAGGTAGAGGGTAGTTACCAAATCTCACCAGTAACATGGGTAGTAACAGTAGTCACTGAGGGGGAGGTAGAGGGTAGTTACCAAATCTCACCAGTAGCATGGGTAGTAACAGTAGTCACTGAGGGGGAGGTAGAGGGTAGTTACCAAATCTCACCAGTAACATGGGTAGTAACAGTAGTCACTGAGGGGGAGGTAGAGGGTAGTTACCAAACCTCACCAGTAACATGGGTAGTAACAGTAGTCACTGAGGGGGAGGGAGGCAGTGCTCAGCCATCCAGGTAGGTAGCTATGGCACCAGTAGCCAAGGTGACGATGCTCCTCTGCTCTCAGGGGATTGTGTTGGAGTTGGAGTAGCTGTGTAATTTGGTGTGAGAGTCAGGGAAGAGGGTGGTGTGTTGTGTGTGTGTGTGTGTGTCTGTGTACTGACTGCTTGTGTGTGTTTGTCAGGAAAAGGGACAGTGTGTGTGTGTAGGTGTCAGTGAAGAGGGCAGTGTGTGTGTGTGTGTGTGTGTGTGTGTGTGTGTGTGTGTGTGTGTGTGTGTGTGTGTGTGTGTGTGTGTATGTGTGTGTGTGTGTGTGTGTGTGTGTGTGTGTGTGTGTGTGTGTGTGTCAGGGAAAGGGACAGTGTGTGTGGGTGTCAGTGAAGAGGACAGTGTGTGTGTGTCAGGGAAAGGGACAGTGTGTGTGTGTAGGTGTCAGTGAAGAGGACAGTGTGTGGGTGTGTGTGAGAGGCCTGGAGTGGTCTAAGTTCATCTGTGATGAGATAGTGCTGTCTGCCATCCAGTAATGATAGCTTATCATCTACCATTAGGTCCCGTTGAAAGCCCGGGGGGTTTGTAGCCATGGAGACCCACGTCACTTGTGATGAGGGCTCATTTTAATATTGTCTGTGTCCCAAAGGGCACTATATAGTGCACTATTTTGACCAGTGCCCATAGGGAATAGGGTTCCATTTTGACCAGTGCCCATAGGGAATAGGGTTCCATTTTGACCAGTACCCATAGGGAATAGGGTTCCATTTTGACCAGTGTCCATAGGGAATAGGGTTCCATTTTGACCAGTGTCCATAGGGAATAGGGTTCCATTTTGACCAGTACCCATAGGAAATAGGGTTCCATTTTGACCAGTACCCATAGGGAATAGGGTTCCATTTTGACCAGTGTCCATAGGGAATAGGGTTCCATTTTGACCAGTACCCATAGGGAATAGGGTTCCATTTTGACCAGTACCCATAGGGAATAGGGTTCCATTTAGTCCAGTACCCATAGGGAATAGGGTTCTATTTGGGATTCAGCCATTGTCTCTCTCTTCTTGTTCCAGAAACACATTCTCTCCCTGTAGTGTTTAGTCTTCCATTCAGAGAGAAGAGAAGAGTTGGTGGGAATGGGTGTAGGATTACTACCGTCAGACTCCCAGAGAGGTTACTGTATTTGATCTAATATATGAACCTTGTCGTAACAGTTATGATTTGTATCAACTTGCAGAAGAGAGGAGATTTACCACAACTTTACCAGCGTTAGTAAAGTAAGTTACAGTCTATGAGGTGTTGTGATTATGACTGTAGTCAATCACAGTCAATCACAGTCAACCAGAGACAATCACAGTCAACCAGAGACAAATACAGTCAACCAGAGTCAACCAGAGAAATTCACAGTCAACCAGCGACATTCACAGTCAACCAGCGACATTCACAGTCAACCAGAGACATTCACAGTCAATCACAGTCAACCAGAGACAATCACAGTCAACCAGAGACAAATACAGTCAACCAGAGTCAACCAGAGAAATTCACAGGCAACCAACGACATTCACAGTCAACCAGCGACATTCACAGTCAACCAGAGACATTCACAGTCAACCAGAGACATTCACAGTCAACCAGCGACATTCACAGTCAACCAGAGACATTCACAGTCAACCAGCGACATTCACAGTCAACCAGAGACATTCACAGTCAACCAGAGACATTCACAGTCAACCAGAGACATTCACAGTCAACCAGAGACATTCACAGTCAACCAGAGACATTCACAGTCAACCAGAGACAATCACAGTCAACCAGAGACATCACAGTCAACCAGAGACATCACAGTCAACCAGAGTCAATCACAGTCAACCAGAGTCAATCACAGTCAACCAGAGACAATCACAGTCAACCAGAGACAATCACAGTCAACCAGAGACAATCACAGTCAACCAGAGACATTCACAGTCAACCAGAGACATTCACAGTCAACCAGAGTCAATCACAGTCAACCAGAGACAATCACAGTCAACCAGAGACATTCACAGTCAACCAGAGACATTCACAGTCAACCAGAGTCAATCACAGTCAACCAGAGACATTCACAGTCAACCAGAGACATTCACAGTCAATCAGTTACAGCTTCTCTCTCCTCCCTCTCCTTTCCACTTCCTTCCTTCCTTCCTTCCTTCCTTCCTTCCTTCCTTCCTTCCTTCCTTCCTTCCTTCCTTCCTTCCTTCCTTCCTTCCTTCCTTCCTCCCCCTCTCTCTTCGTCCCTATCCCCTCTCTCTCCTTTCCCTCTCCCCTCCATCTCCCTCCCCTCCTCTCCTTCTCCTCCTCTCTCCCCCTTTCTCTCCCTCCCTCTCCCATCTCACTCCTTTCCCTCTCCCCTCTCTCCTTCCCTCTTCCCCCCTTCTATCCCTCCTCTCCCCCTTCTCTTGCCTTTCCCTCTCCCCGCTCCTAACCCTAACCTCAACCCTAAACATAACCCTAGCTCCTAACCCTAACCTCAACCCTAAACATAACCCTAACCCTAACCTAACTCCTAACCCTAACCCTAACCTCAACCCTAAATGTATAGAGAGATATTATATAGACAGGCCTATTCCCTATATAGAGACATAATATATAGACAGGCATATTACCTATATAGAGACATAATATATAGACAGGCCTATTACCTATATAGAGACATATTATATTGTAAGGCCTATTACCTATATAGAGACATATTATATAGACAGGCATATTACCTATATAGAGACATATTATATTGTAAGGCCTATTACATATATAGAGACATAAGACATAGACAGGCCTATTACCTATATAGAGACATATTATATTGTAAGGCCTATTACCTATATAGAGACATATTATATAGACAGGCCTATTACCTATATAGAGACATATTATATAGACAGGCCTATTACCTACATAGTGCACTACTTCTGACTGTGCAATCATCAATCTTTATGCATGTCTGTTATGTTACAGACTCCATCAGTAACGTTTCTCATCTCTAATGGTCTGTTATGTTACAGACTCCATCAGTAATGTTTCTCATCTCTAATGGTCTGTTATGTTACAGACTCCATCAGTAACGTCTCTCATCTCTAATGGTCTGTTATGTTATGTTACAGACTCCATCGGTAATGTTTCTCATCTCTAATGGTCTGTTATGTTAGACTCCATCAGTAATGTTTCTCATCTCTAATGGTCTGTTATGTTACAGACTCCATCAGTAACGTGTCTCATCTCTAATGGTATGTTATGTTGCAGACTCCATCAGTAACGTCTCTCATCTCTAATGGTCTGTTATGTTACAGACTCCATCAGTAATGTTTCTCATCTCTAATGGTCTGTTATGTTACAGACTCCATCAGTAACGTTTCTCATCTCTAATGGTCTGTTATGTTACAGACTCCATCAGTAACGTTTCTCATCTCTAATGGTCTGTTATGTTACAGACTCCATCAGTACTGTCTCTCATCTCTAATGGTCTGTTATGTTATATTACAGACTCCATCAGTAACGTCTCTCATCTGTAATGGTCTGTTATGTTACAGACTCCATCAGTAACGTCTCTCATCTCTAATGGTCTGTTATGTTACAGACTCCATCAGTAATGTTTCTCATCTCTAATGGTCTGTTATGTTACAGACTCCATCAGTAACGTTTCTCATCTCTAATGGTCTGTTATGTTACAGACTCCATCAGTAACGTTTCTCATCTCTAATGGTCTGTTATGTTACAGACTCCATCAGTAACGTCTCTCATCTCTAATGGTCTGTTATGTTACAGACTCCATCAGTAACGTCTCTCATCTCTAATGGTCTGTTATGTTACAGACTCCATCAGTAACGTCTCTCATCTCTAATGGTCTGTTATGTTACAGACTCCATCAGTAACGTCTCTCATCTCTAATGGTCTGTTATGTTACAGACTCCATCAGTAACGTCTCTCATCTCTAATGGTCTGTTATGTTACAGACTCCATCAGTAACGTCTCTCATCTCTAATGGTCTGTTATGTTACAGACTCCATCAGTAATGTTTCTCATCTCTAATGGTCTGTTATGTTATGTTACAGACTCCATCAGTAACGTCTCTCATCTCTAATGGTCTGTTATGTTACAGACTCAATCAGTAACGTTTCTCATCTCTAATGGTCTGTTATGTTATGTTACAGACTCCATCAGTAACGTCTCTCATCTCTAATGGTCTGTTATGTTATGGTACAGACTCCATCAGTAACGTCCCTCATCTCTAATGGTCTGTTATGTTACAGACTCCATCAGTAACGTCTCTCATCTCTAATGGTCTGTTATGTTACAGACTCCATCAGTAATGTCTCTCATCTCTAATGGTCTGTTATGTTACAGACTCCATCAGTAACGTTTCTCATCTCTAATGGTCTGTTATGTTACAGACTCCATCAGCAATGTTTCTCATCTCTAATGGTCTGTTATGTTACAGACTCCATCAGCAATGTTTCTCATCTCTAATGGTCTGTTATGTTACAGACTCCATCAGTAACGTCTCTCATCTCTAATGGTCTGTTATGTTACAGACTCCATCAGCAATGTTTCTCATCTCTAATGGTCTGTTATGTTACAGACTCCATCAGTAACGTCTCTCATCTCTAATGGTCTGATATGTTAGACTCCATCAGTTACGTCTCTCATCTCTAATGGTCTGTTATGTTACAGACTCCATCAGTAACGTCTCTCATCTCTAATGGTCTGTTATGTTACAGACTCCATCAGTTACGTCTCTCATCTCTAATGGTCTGTTATGTTACAGACTCCATCAGTTACGTCTCTCATCTCTAATGGTCTGTTATGTTAGACTCCATCAGTAACGTCTCTCATCTCTAATGGTCTGTTATGTTACAGACTCCATCAGTAACGTTTCTCATCTCTAATGGTCTGTTATGTTACAGACTCCATCAGTAACGTTTCTCATCTCTAATGGTCTGTTATGTTACAGACTCCATCAGTAACGTCTCTCATCTCTAATGGTCTGTTATGTTACAGACTCCATCAGTAACGTCTCTCATCTCTAATGGTCTGTTATGTTACAGACTCCATCAGTAACGTCTCTCATCTCTAATGGTCTGTTATGTTACAGACTCCATCAGTAACGTCTCTCATCTCTAATGGTCTGTTATGTTACAGACTCCATCAGTAACGTTTCTCATCTCTAATGGTCTGTTATGTTACAGACTCCATCAGTAACGTCTCTCATCTCTAATGGTCCTATCAGTCACCATAACATACTGTAATTACATCTATACTGATTTACAGTTCAGGGAAAGAAAACCTGCACACACACAAATGCGTCCTCGCGTGAACACAAAAACGCTCCCACACACACACAGGTGATTGAATGTAATTTCACTAAATTGCTTCCATCCGTAACCCTAGTTATTGGCTTGTCTAGTAACGCAGCAACACCGTAGTCCCAGCTGTCACTCTCCTGGTCGAATGTGGCTAACACACCTGGAACAGGGCAGACAACCAGGCTCTCTTATTAAAATAAGTCCTGTATCGGCTCACTAACATACTGCTGCTACACAGACAGAGTCCAGGGTTGGAGGGACAGACTGCAGGCCTTGGAGCTTTGGACATCTGGTGTCTGTTGGTAGAGTGAAGGGATGACATGGAAGTGTGAGCGAGCGAGGTGTGTGTGTGTGTGTGACTACGAGGGATTTACAGAGCCCCCCCTCCTCCACTGTGTTGAAGTATCCTGATAGTAGACTACAGTACAACAGAAGGGTTAATCTGGTGACACACAGATGGACATGGGAGTTTCTCATCATGGGGGGCGGGGTGTAGCCTGGTACAGCATCACAATGATGCTTCATCTAATGACAGAGAATGGCATCAACAAAAGGGAAATGTGAACTTTGGCTTTGTAATAGAATTCTGCTAAAAAGGAAATGTCTGTTGGATATGAGACGATGGAATCATTTGGTTGACCATATCCATCTGTCTGTAGTCCTTTGGAAAGAGGAACTTTAGCTCACAGCGCTGTGGTCCAGTCATGTGAATATCAGAGTGCTTTTAGAGGGGATGTTTGGTAGAATGACTTTGTGCTTTAGGCTTTCCGGTCCTCTTCTCTGTCTCTCT